>NC_056746.1:1399263395-1399318395 GCF_019279795.1 Protopterus annectens
CTGTATAACTACAGTTAGGAGCAGGTCCGGCATCATTGTTCTGACCTGCTTTGCAATGCCCGTCGGCATGCTGCTGCAGTCCGGGGGGATCACCTCGCAATGGGGGGAGTCATGCCATCCATCCCTCCGACACATGTTGAGGAGCTCCTCACTAGCTTCATGGCACCAGCCCACCCACACACCCAACAACTGGCAGAGACCATTGTGGAGGTGGGTGCTACCAACACACCAGTTGAAGAGCATGCAGGTCAGGCCACAGGGCACATCAGTAGACCACTGTTGCATATGCATCCACATCTGTACAGGTAGATCATGCATATCTGACATGTCATATTTATAGTTTGTTGCTGCATAGTAGTAATAAACAGATGTGCATAAGTGGTAGTATTGTGGACATCACATCTCTCACACTTTTATGTAGGTCCCTCTGGTATACCACCAAGGCAGCAGCCTGCAGCTGGTGAATATGGTTTATGTTGATGCCTGCCAATTCACTGGGCATGTAATGGCTATGGTATATTCCATGCACACATCTAATATACCTACCCATAATGCATGCCATACATGTTCACATATTGTTGCTGTTAAATGCACTCCATCACAGTGGTGACCATGATGGGGTATTGGAAGGGTATGTCAGACACCTGCAAGATAACTAACATCCTGTCATTGCAAAATGTGTCCACAGGGATGAACACAATGATGGGACACATGGCCTACAGTAGGGACATGTGTGAGACATCACCTTTATACAGTGCAACAACAGTGTATATACCAGTATTACAATGGCAACTGTTACAGGTCTACACTATGGCATAACATATTACTGTGGTCCACATTATTAGCTGGGACTAGGCTGTAACATGTGGTTTTCAGTGTATGGGACAATGCAAACTGACACACATGTGAAGGCCATACTTGTTAATCATCTGCAAAAAGGCGGAAGGTGGGGAGGGTGTGTCAGCATGACACACCAGTGCACTGCAGCAGGGATCCTAAGGATGCTAAGAATGGCTGTATCTGCACACAGGCATGTTCAGGAACTGTGACAAATGTAACACTACCCCACAGCAATAGTGACAGCAGTGTGTGAACACCAAGGGATGTGCACATGAGTAGACCTTGCAATCATACAGAGTTGGGGGACATATGTAGGGCAGACTGACCATACACTGGCAAATGCAGATGGACCATGCTAGTATATCCTTGCCATGAATAGGGACTGCTGTAGTACACATAACAATAGATGCAACAAATCGTCATGATAAGGGCGTGCACACATATGCACCCACGGAGTGTATGCATTTCAGTCAGCATCTGCACACCTAACACATTTCTTAGACACTGCATGTGAATGTACAGGACATATGTCACATATCAGGCTCATGTACTGTTAATATATGCGGTGAAGTGGTCCCATGGCAGATCAAGGAAGAGTGCATCATATCAATAAGGGTGTGTACACTCCCCATAGCCAAGGTATGGTCTTACGGTTGTCAGAGTAATAGTACTGGATTGGTCATACATGCACCGCTGATGTTGAGATCTGTAAACCAGAAATCAGGCATTCACATATGACATCTGTCCAGATATCATCCCATGTATGTCTCGCTAAAAAACATAGGAGCTGTGAGCATTAGAGCAGACATAACTGACACAGTACTACACATTCAGCAATGGGTTGTTCACCTGTGAGGTTTGGTGCACAGCACATGGCAGGGTGCAGAACAGGTGCACAGCAATACTATGCACATGGGTTTAGTGTTTTCCAGGGAAAGGGCCATCACCTACTAACACAGCCCATGCATCACACACATGTATACTGTTGCTAGCATGGATTGACTATAGCTGCACTGCATGCTGTTGAGTGCCATATGTTTTGCATGTTGACAGATAGGTAATGGGAAGACTGTATGTTCTATCTTTGTGCAACCTCACCTGTATGTGTGTGTGTGTGTGTGTGTGTGTGTGTGTGTGTGTGTGTGTGTGTGTGTGTGTGCGTGTCCATGTATGCACATGTGTGATTGTGGGGTTGTTCATACGGCAGTATTTCCCTTTGGGATCATGCAGTACATGGACATGGACTGACACATGAGACACAAGTCATACTTGTCTGATATGTAATCACAGGACAGCTGATAGTATAATAAGGTTTGTAGTATGGAACATGCATTGAGAGGGAAGGTAGACACCAGGTATACCCTTGATATTGCAATCAGCAGAGAGGTGAATGACAAGTCATGTATGCAGCACTACAGATGCATTAGGGACTTACTAGACAGCACCAGGGAGTGTATCCATATATTACAGTTGTCACATGATAGGTTGATTGAGCAGCAGATCTGGCATGTACTGAGCAATACTTACACATGACACTCCAGTGCATGACATTATGGAGTGAACATAGCAGCCCGTAACATATAGGGGCCATAGTCATGATGTCCATACATACACAGGGTGAACACTGAATGACAGCAGTGAGGCCATGTAAAACCTACTCCACTCAGGTCAAGGAGGTAATGGCATAGCAGGTGTTGTGTTGTGATCACTCATCTAGGCATTTAGAAGAATGATACTTTAATGTGAGGTATTAATGAGTGTATGTTACCAAGTGTGATGCAGGATGGGGAACGTATGTGAATAAACGTGGGATTGTCTGTAAAATCAGGGACAGGTAGGTATTAAGGTGGAATATGTGTGTGTGTGTGTGTGTGTGTGTGTGTGTGTGTGTGTGTGTGTGTGTGTGTGTGTGTGTGTATGTGTGTACTGTTATGCAATGCTGTACAGGTCTTAAAGTGCATTTTTTGTTTTCCCCCACAGATGGCGAGGTGGGTCAGGTTTTCTCCTGCATGCAACCTGATGTTGGTGTCCATACAGACACCAAAGTTGATGATAGTACTGTTGAGGCACAGGTGAGGTTGTCAGGGGCCAAAACTGTGCCATCATTTGACATCCCCCACTTATCCACCCCAACCCTACACACAGTTTCAGTGCCTATACATACCCCATCACCTGTGGCCATAACAGAGGGACAGTTGGTGGTTGGTGGTAGTGCACAGGGGAGTGTGGTATCCATGCCTATTGTGTCTGGACACAGCAGGCATAGCCAGATGTCCAGCAGGGCACCACATAGGCAGATGTACCAGGGTGCTCGTGGTAGGGCCACTGTCATCATGACCCTGGCAGAAGCGTCACAACTGGTACCACCAGGCACATGTTTCAGACTGTCATGGGGGTGCAGGCATGTATGGAACTGTATGCTAGACAGGGTCTGAGGCTGCAGAGGGCTGCTCTCACATCTGCAAGCAACAACTTCCATGAGCTGTCTGATGCCCTTCTTGCTCATACCAAGGTCATGGATAGATGGTTTCATAGGTCCATAGGTAGTTACTAGGCTACCTGCTCAAAGGGATTTATAAGCCTAGCCGGAATGTGTTGGCTTTCACTGCCCTGTCAGATTAGTTCCCTGTGCCTCTGTCCAGCAGATCCATTGAAGTTATCCCCGGAGTAAAATTTCTGTTTTCCATCCACTCATCAAGGTTTCTACTGAAGAGTGTTAGCGAGGAGCTCTGCCTAATGTAGATTGGAATCTTGTTCCAGAGCATGGGAAGTCTCTGGAGCAGGAATCTATCCCTCCAGCATGTCCTATTTATTGTTGTGGTAAGGTTTAGATCCATAGAGCATGTGGCTCGAGGGGATATGGTTTTCTTTAATTGGAGCATGTCTATCAATTCTGGGTTGGACATAGCCTTGTATGTCAGGCAGAGATCACCTTTGAGTAAGCGGTATGCAACCGACTACAGCTGGAGTTTCTTCAGTTGAGCTGCATAGGGCATCTGCTTGAGGCCAGTAATCCTCTTGGTGAGATACTTCTGTGGTCTTTCCAGCTGCTGCAAGTGTCTTGTAAGGTACATCCTAAATGGGGCACTGTACTCTATGATGAGTCTGATGAGTGATGCGTAGAGGGGTACAATGACTTCTTTTGATCTGGATGCAAACCCTTTTGTGATTAGGTGGGCCACATAGAAGGATTTTCTAACCACTTTGGCAATGTGATTATCAAAGGAGAGATTGCTATCTACTTGGGTCCCAAGATCCCTTATTATGTCTTCCATATTTAAGGTGCTACCACCTATGTGGTAGTTTGTGGGGATTGTGTTTTTTCCAAAGGGGATGACTATGCACTTTTTGGCATTTAGCTTGGGGCGATGGTTTTGACACCAGGTATCTGTCTCAGTGAGACCCTTTTGGATGATGTCTGTGTCAGCCGGAGAGTTAATTATAGCCCCTAGTTTGCAGTCATCTGTGAACATGGTCAGCCATAGTCCTGTGCTTGCCTGTACCTCTGAGAAGTATATATCGAACAGGAGGGGTCCTAGGACTGAGCCCTGGGGAACATCACTTGTAACTGGTTTAGAGTCAGACCTAGCTTCTGTAACTCTTACCATGTGGATTCTGTCCATGAGCCAGTTGGCAACCCATCTCATGAGGTAGGGGATTATGTTCAGGCTGGTGAGCTTGTCCAATAATACCAGAATGGAGAATGGCATCAAAGGCCTTTGCGAGGTCAAGGTAGGCTGTGTGGACCACCTTTCCATCATCTATAGCCTTGGTAACTGTCTCAAAGAAGTCCACCAGTTTTAGGAGGCATGATCTGCCCTTAACAAAACTGAACTGAGTAGGATCCACTGTTTGGAGGTTCCCAATGTCTCTGTTAATGAGATCCTTGATGATGCGTTCCATAGCCTTGAAGACCAAGCTAGTCAGGTTTATAGGGCAATAGTTCCCAGGGTCTTTTGTGGCTCCACCTTTGTGAAGAGGAATAACCATTGCTGTGTGTCACTCTATGGGTACGTAGCCTGTGGAGAGGCTGAGTTTGAACAGTGTGTTTAGGTGAGGGGTTAGTTCCTCTTTGAGCTCATGTAGGATGTAGCCTGGGACACTGTCCAGTCCCATTAATGGAGTGTTTTTGGCTTTGGAGGGGGCTGTTTTAACCTGAATGTCTGTTATTTCAGGGGCACTACATTCTTCTGGTATGGTTATGGGCCCTTTTGGGTGTGAGAGGGGGGTGAAGTTTGCATTGAACCTGTCTGCCAGGATGTTGGCTATATTGGTCGGTTCAGTGTATTTTGTGCCATTCTGCACTAACTCCAAGCAGATCTGAGAATTGCTAGTGAGATTCTTGACATAGCTAAAGAATGCCTTGTGGCTATCTTTGTAGTCCTTGGCAATTTTTCTTTTGAAGCTAGCCTTGGATGATTTTATGAGGGATCATAGTTTCTTGCTGATATTGATCAAGGATGTCTTCCCTTCTTGGGATTTTACTCTTTTCTGTACTAGTTTCCTCCTTCTATTGTAGAGCTTGCTTATGGCAGAGGTCCACCATACTGGTCTTCTTTTCTTGGAGGAGTGAGTCTTGGTTTTGCTTGGGATAGCATGATCTATGCATTCTTGTAGGTGCCTGTAGAGTGCATTAGTAAAGGATTTTGCAGCTTGGGCAACATTATCCTTTAGCATGGGGGCTTTGAAACTTTCCACCTCAGTCTTAAGTGGTGCAAGTCATTCCCTTCTCTTCTTGACTGTCTGGTCCAGTCTTGGATTGAGAGAGCTTAGCCTCCAGTTTGGCTGTATAATTGCATCTCTCGCATGTATTAGTGTTTGGTGGTAGGAGGAGAGGGTTGTCAGTGTACATAAGGCAGTTGTAACATTGCCTCAAATGCCCAGATTCACCAGTTGGACCAGAAAGTACACCTGAAAGTGCCCTTTGGACATGCCTGGACAGGTGAACTGTTGTACTGATTGGCTGGTAAAGTCAAATAGAGAGCCTAGTCCTTCTCTAGAGTATAGGGGGCTCTGGTGCTAAGGTTTATTAGTGCTTGCTGCAAGTTTTGAGCAAGTGCCTGGCTGAGAAGTGACTGGTTTGAGTGCTTAAGTTGAAAATTTGTCTAGTTCCAAGGGAAAAATTGAAGACTAGACTTTGTGGAGCTGGGAATAGTTATATTTTAGCTAACTGGTGCTGCCCGGTACGCAAAACCAAGCAAATGCGGGTTTTATAGCAGGTGAGATGTTGGGCCTCATTGAACGTGGTTTGTCCATGCTTGACCATGTGGTGGGAGTGTGGCGACAGCTACATGGACGTAGACCAGCAACACCAACAGCTGGTGGTCAACATGTATGGGATAGGACACCAAGGTGCTCCCATAGCGGCAGTACCAGCAAAGTACTGCAGGGAGGGCGCTGTCCACACCACACCACAGCAGGCCATGTGTATGTGGCTCTGGCCAGTCCCAGGAGGGAACTGGTTCCAGTGGACAACTGTCATCATCAGGGTAGAGTAGCACATCGAGGCCTGTACCTGATCTTGCCCATGCAACCCCTGGCAGGCACAGTCCGCATGTCCATGGCCGGAGGTGGTGAACTGCACACCCTGCCAGGTATGGTCTGCAGCTGTCCAAAAAACACCCGTATAAGGCAGCCATATGGCAGAACTGTGTGCATGCATACCCACACACTATATGAACACAACTAGGGGAACCCCATACCTACACACACCACATCACTGCACCCTGTTCAACTAATTACACCCCTCACCCACACACATGGTGTCAAATGTATGACCCACCCTTGGTCTCTGGCAAACCAACAACACACCCTGTGCATATGATGAATGATACCTGTGCCGCATCCCTGTCATCCATAACATCAATGCAGGGACAGGCTAATATGGTTCTGATGCACACGGTGACTGTACTACAGTGTATCAGTGTACTGTAGTGTAACATGTTGTCAGGAGTAATGTTTAATGCATACATGTCAGGTAGTGTAGCTGTCCAGCAATGATTCAGTATAGCTACTACTAAAACTGGGTAATTGTGGTCTCCATAGTGTTATCCATTTGTGTCATAGGTGTACATGTGTCAGCAGGAGGATGGTCAGCAGTCATATTCCACAAGGGGCATGGCAAAGTGGTGACAACATAGCTGTGACATATTTGGAGTACAGTTGAACACATGTCACAGGTTTGTATAACAGTTATTGCCTGTGCCATATGGACAGGTGACCCCTTGGGACATGTATAATCAGCAACCTGATGTAGACCCATCCACATACACGTACACTCTTACTTGGCATTACTGGGACTAGACTTCTACCTAAGTATGCAATGCTACTGAACTGTGTGTCTTTCATTGCACACACCACACAACAGTTTGGGTGAGGTGTTTTCCAGGTTACATGTTACATGCAGAACATCCCCACACATGTGCAGTATGGTAATGGGGGATGTAATGGTTGTATATGGGCAATACATAGTGTGACATACCATCATATACACATTAACAGACACATAGCAAGCAGACACACATCTGAGAGACCTGGGCCTATCGGTGCTAACTAACTTGTCCATGTGTCCAATGTGTTACAGGTAGGCTGCACACAGCACATGCATAACTGGGCTGGATTGTGGTATCAGTCACCTGTATGGTTGATGGTGGCAGTGGTCACCATAAAGTGGTACATGGGACATATACCGGGT
The DNA here is from genome assembly GCF_019279795.1 of Protopterus annectens. Classification (NCBI taxonomy): domain Eukaryota; kingdom Metazoa; phylum Chordata; order Ceratodontiformes; family Protopteridae; genus Protopterus; species Protopterus annectens. The sequence continues at coordinate 1,399,270,930 of NC_056746.1, forward strand.
GTACCATGGTGTAATGACAGTGTACACAGCACCCATATCCCACAGTGGATATTGTACTCACTGGAACCCACAATGACAGTCTGACATAACCACCATCACACATTGCCCATGACTGCGATACAACCCATTGTATATCCCAACAGTGGTACTACAGGGATATGCATGTACTCCACATGCCACAGGCATAGTAGGGTGTTGCATTGTCATGCCTCACCTATGGGCAGCAACAACACTATCCGTACTACTGTGTGGCAATGCGTATTGTAATAGGAGTATGTGGCCTTGGAATGCTGTACCCTACAGATATACAGACATGCAAACATACACACACTTGCCAGAACTCAATGGGTATCCCATACCTATTGACCCATTTGTACAACACTGTTGTGCTGGTACTGCAAGGCTCATGTAGCCGTTAGGGAGAGGAGTGTAACAGGGTACATGTAAGGTTGGAAACAGCAGCAGCCACATCTGACTATGGCAATGAGTGTTGAAGTGTTTGTAAAGGCTCTCATGGTATTCCCAACTACAGAGTACTAACACATAGACACTGCTATCCTCAGTAATGCACACGTACACGTGTTAGTACTGGGGTGCATTGCTGCAGGTGGTCATAAGTGTGTAACTGGCTATTGTCCATGGAGAGATGGGTTGTGCAGGGGATGTGTGTACAGTGGTATTATGCTACCTGCCATGTGCCAGCAGGCAATCTATCGACAGACACCACTGTGGTGACCCTCAAGGTGAGAGTGACATGCATTAGCCGATCCTTTGGGTGCCTCCTACAAATGGCCACTGAGGTGATCCAGTTGACTTGTATGCAACATGTATTACAACACATGGTTAGTGTCTGTAATTGAGACCTGTACTCAAGCATGTTCTGTTGACTGTGGTTGTGTAGTGGAGGTACCCATGGCATGTGGTGCATACAGGGTGCTGTCTCCAATATGTGCCAGTTATAACACAGCTGGGCAAACATGTCAGTGTCAGTCAGGCATAGGTTGCCTGTACATATCCAAGCCGGATACCTGCCATCTGCACATCTGTACAGGGACTGACAGACATCAGCTTGGCAAGTAACTACGCAATAGGATGAATGTGTCAACAGATAGATGTTTGACACCAATATGTATGCCATTACTACATGTTGGAAGCCCTCAATGACATGTGCTGTACAGATGGTAGTCTACAGTTACATTCCAGATGTCAGATCATTACCCAGTAGGGGATATATACTGTGACACAGCTCACACACCAGGAACATGACAGTGAGGCCTCAGAGTCCAGCTATGCCTGCAGATGTGCTTGTTGTCAGGACTACATTTAGCACTCTACTCATGCCTGGGAAAGCATTGTCAACAGTAGTACTGCCATGATACACTACATGCCAGTGTGACAGCACTTAACCTGGGTTACTACCCTTGTATATAACACATTCACATGGATAACAGTGCTGTGCAGAACTTATATACTTGTGTGTCCCAGACATGACTCTCACACCCCTTGCTACTGTAATGACAGCACATAGATGCATGTATTGTACATGGCATTACATACACTTATTACAGATGTCATTACCCTGCTATGTTACCAGACTAGGATGTAAGCACTGGTTACCAGGTCTGAGCCATGCATAGCAGGTGTCAGCATTGATGCAATGTAACAGCTAAGCAGACTTGTGCACTGGTAAGCCAAACCTACATGGTGTAAGCTCCCATACATTTAATCATAGCTTAGCATCACTTAGCTTCCCGCAAACCCGTGCAAATGTGCTTAAAGCTGCTCAAAACTGCCTTAAGCACTCTGTATCCAGCAGCCCTTGTTCTGCCCAGCAACAAAATAAACAGCCTTTGCAGGTATTGAACCCAGGACCCTGTACATTTGAGTCACAACAGTTAACCACTGTGGCATGACAGCTGTGAAGGCAATTATTGTTTATCCAATATATCTGTCACTATACATATTGAATAGCATTGATCAACTGCTTTGACTTCCACAGTTGTGTAGTACTTGTAATTGATATGACTGTTGCATTACATATGTTGTTATATCTAAATGTGCATAGATATATATGGTGAGATACATCTGGGAAGGTATACAAAACCGTGATGTTTACACATGACAGGAATATGGATATATACATATACATATGTTGATATATGTCTACATGTACATACATATGTATATTCATACATATGCATGTCTACACACCTGTACAGTGCATTTTATATATATATATACATATATATATATATATATATATATATATATATATATATATATATATATATATATATATGTATGTATGTATGCACATCCTATGTGTACAGATATACCTATGTATGTTGATATATATGTAGATATGTATAACTATATGTGCATACATATCTATTTAGATATACCCTATATATGTCGATATATATGCAGATATCCATAATTATATGTGCATATGTATCTATATACCTGTATATCTGTAGACATATATTGCTGTGTATATGTATATATTTGAGTTTATATGTGTATATATATATATATATATATATATATATATATATATATATATATATATATATATATATATATATATATATATATATATATATATATATATATATATATATATATATATATATATATTCATATATGTATGTAGATATGAATATGTGTATATATCTATATATATATATATATATGTATATATATATATATATATATATATATATATTTACATGCATATTTATATTTATATATACATATATGTTTACCATATGTCCAGAACACGGAGTGTAGTCCTACCTCAGCACCAATAGTCCCAACCTCTAAGTGCAAGGGGATGTCATGTATATATTGCAGGTATATATACTGACTGTTGCTACTGTAACAGGGATTGTCTTAACAGACATGTTGTGTGTGGGAGGTCACATCTGCTTTTGACATGTGTGCCATTGGCTACTGACAGACATCCTAAGGACATCATAGTAAGTACCACTGCTAGCACAGTAATGATCCTGTGGACTACAGCAGAGATATGACCAATATATTTTGATGGTCTGGCACTCTGTGGTCAATCCAGAGGTGTACACAAATCCCCTTCATGTGAGACATGTGGACCACCCCTCACAATTTTAATGTTAATAGCCATGTACATGGGTATATCACGTAAATACTGGACTACATATGCCCACACAGTTTATGCATTCACACACTCCAGTTTGTCCTGACACATATTACCTGGTGATACAGAGGTCATATGGCTACATACTACCCAGTAGTTAGTGACATACATCTGTACAGGATCCCATTGCTTTGTCAAAAATACACAGCTGTTATGGTGGCCTGGCAGCAGTATGTCTTGCAAATAACTGGACAAAACAGCACACTGGGTAATTACACTAGCCTGCTAGGCATGTCACATGGCACCGTGCAAACTAAAGGCAGACTGCCACAACACTGGACCACATTTTGTATGGGGAATACACTTATACCTGCAGTTATAGCAGGCTCTACATGCATGTCACAGCACAGAGTAACAGACACCTGTGAGAAAGTGCATACCCACAACCAATGTGAAAACAGCCACAGCCACATATGGTATACAAGCTTAATATGACACTATATGGACTGTCTGAAAAACACCATCCTCATATGTGCCACTCACACACTTACCCTACATACACTGGTTCATGACACAGTATGGTCCGATGCCTGTCTGTGTTATGGGACACGTGTGTCTTGCCTTACAGACATGTGAGCCAATAGGGTTCCATACACTGGAGCAGCATGTAACATCAGCAAGAACAGGACCAAGAACAATGGCATCTACCACAGTCTGTGCACAGCCCAAGGTACATATGTGCAATACAGATACTGTCGACAATCACCATAAGTACACAGACCCCAGTACTGTACACACAACCACAGAATGCCCAAGTTATGTCCTCAGAAACAACCCCTACTATACATAACATGTCTAGCAATCTGATATCTGACTGGCTTGTTCTCAGGTATAATGTCAATAAATAATGGTGTACAGAACATATGCACCTCTTACTGCATGACATATGTACAAAGTTTGACAGACTTGTGGCTGGAGCTACAAACACTGGCCCAATATTGTCATGTCGCTGTGATAACCTCATACATTTACTGTCATACAAGGGTTTGCTGTTACATATGTCCTATGAGGGATATGAAGTCAGTAACTTTCATAGCTGTCACCATGTATTGACTGCGGTCCTCACACTATGCTTCTGCAGTTCTCAGGTGTTCTGTGAATAACACAAGAAACAAAAGGCACCACACACCTACCAGTCTGCAGATAACCCTACAGATGGGAGTTGCCTCAAACCCATAACACTGTCATGACAGGTATTAAATAATGTAGACCAGCCATATCCACAAACACCCTGTTAAACCGACATTACTCCAAATGCAGAAGAGCAACACTTACATTCTTTAGTCATGTCTGGCACAGCTCCCTCCTGTCTGTTGGACTGTTTCCACAGTGTATGTTGTTAGAGGTAAATCCCAGTACCATCTGTGATGCTGTTTGCCGAATACCAAATGTAGGTCCTGCTCACAGTGAATGAGAAGGCTCAACACCAACATGATGTTCCTAGATATTGGACTGTGTTTCCATGCAATTGGCTATGGGAATGTTACCACAGCTGTTCCACATGCAATCAGCTAGAGGGGGACTGCAATTTATACAGAGGCCATCAGCTGATCATGAGCATCACTTACAAAACACAAGCTGCTGCCTAAGCAAAGCAGGTGTACCTATCCACATCCATCAGAGTGGGAGTGAGAGAGACAGAGCCAAAGAAAGTCAGGGAGGGGGTGGGAGAGTAAAATGTTAGCATGTTTGTGTCACACATCTACCAGTACAGGGTTTCAACCCCCTGACTGACTATGTATTGCTATCACCTGTCTATGCATGTATTGTATGTGACACAGAGCTTACATGTTGGCAAGCTGTCCAAAGGTATATCTGATGGTGAGTGACATCTGCAACAGTGATATAGTAGCGATAAGGTAGGTGTAGTACACATGAACAGGTGTCAATATCAACACAGCCTCACTCTCTCAGGGACTCACACATATTGACACACTTGGCAGGGTCAGGAATAGACTTCCTAACTAGCTAGTTTTCCACATGCTCCAGAGATCTAAATCTTGTCATCACAATAAACAAAGCATGCTGGAGGGATAGGTTCCTGACCCAGAGACTCCCCAGACTGTGGAATAGACTGCCCATACATGTCAAGCAGAGTGCCTCTTTGGCCCTCTTCAAAAGGAACCTTGATGACTGGATAGGAGAAAGGAAATTCACTCCGGGGATCAAGTCAGTTGCCCTGCTAGACAGGGGTCCAGGGAAGTAAATAGTGTGGGAAGAAATAGCCAAGGAATTGTTATGGCTAGGCTTGTATAGGCCCTAGGGCTGATAGCCTAGTACCAACCTATGAACCTATGAACCTATACAGTAATGTGCAGGTATGACATGCACCACAGTGGTATCCAGATGTTATATGGGCAAAGGGTATGTGAAGGTGTCTGACATCAGACAGCATGCTTCAGTAGGCCAGTGGGAGTTGTAGTGAATGTGAATGTGGTCAAAAGCATCATACTCCACACACACAGACACAGGGTGCCAGTACTGACATGCATGGGTGCATTGCTTCACGGGTGTGTAGTGGTTGACTGTGCCAGAAGGCTATACAAGGCTAGGTGAAGGGTATACCTTGGCATCAGAAACAGTAAAAATAATACAATTACTCAAATATTTGCTGATTATACATATCTTTAATAATCAGACCGGTTTCGGCAAAAAAATTATATGCCTTCATCAGTGATACACAGCAAAAACACAAGACATTTCTCAATGAATATTTATAAGAATGCCTAACCAATGAGAGTGAAAAGCCCTGCATAATTAATAATAGTTTGTTCCCACAACAAAAACAGAAAAAAACTTAAAAGAAAAAATGAGAAGACAAATAATAAACACTCATATGTCAGTGTATCCATGAGTTCACAAACAAATATAACCTGTTGGTTATGTAACATGACAATAATAATATATATCTACCAAATAATGAGTATAAATCGACATAAGCCATGAATATATATGCACCATTATGGAATGATCAGCTAAACAATGTGTAATTAGTAAAAATATATATATGAGAAGATAGAAACCACGAGATATAAGTAATAAATTTGTAATACTTATGTTCTCAATAAATTTGTGGTTATTGGTGAGCATTCGTGATATCATGACATCTAATAAGGTATCCACAGGAACCTGAAATACATAAATATGAAAAAATAAGTTATGATAACATATAATATAACAACAAATAATGTTAATTATAAATGATCATTCAAACCTGGTGGGAAAAGTGCTCCCAATGTGGTAATCCAATACCTTTCTTTATGATTTAAATTTCTATGCCAACCTTGAGGATTATTCCGATCTCCTGTGATTCTATCAATACTCATGAATGTGTATTGGGCCTGTGGATGCTTCAAAGTATGTCGGAAAAGAGCATTGTGGTCTTTCTTAGTCTTAATGTCACTTCTATGTTCATTAATACGTGTTCTCAATGGTCTGGATGTTTGACCCACATAGAAGGCAGAACAGTGGCAAGTGGCCAAATATACCACCCAACTGCTGCTGCAGTTGCCAAATATCTTACAATCATATACTTTGCTGGTGTTTTGACTGGAAAATTGTTTGGATTTACAAATTTGTTTGCAAGACCCACAGTGTCTACACGGAAAGGTTCCCAGCAGTTTTTCTCCAGACAAAGTAAGTTGTTGGTATATTGCCCCACCACTTTCTTTATGTTTAAAGTGACTGAACAAAGAGCCCAAGGTTTTGCCTCTTCTATAGCTGAATTGACACTGAGACCCCAATATTTGTCTTAACTGATCATTGGCCAATAGAATATTCCAATGTTTATTGATAATGCTCCGGATTGCATTATGGCTTCTACCATAAGTAGTAACAAATCTTATGGAGGATGCAGTTGGGTCCCTGGGCTGTGTCTGATATTGCAATAACGTATCCCTATTCATACTGGTTGACCAATCCCAAGCCTTAACTAAGTCAAGTTGTTTATAGCCTCTATTGACAAATCTCTGGAACAAATCCAGACTAGCTTTCTCATATTCCATATTGGTAGAATTGATGCATTTCATCCGCATAAATTGGGACTTGGGAATGTTGCGGATGGTGTGGCGTGGATGCATGCTGGAAGCATGCAATAAAGTATTATATTGGGGATATTTACGGAAAGTCCTAGTGTTTAGAGTGTGATCCATATTTCTGGTAACAGTGACATCGAGAAAATTAATAGATTGTAAATCATATGTCACCGTAAATTAAATTCCCCAAACATTGCCATTAAGATAATCCAAAAATTCTTGTAGATATGTGGCATCTGCACGCCACACCATCCAGCAATCATCTAGATATCTCTGCCAAATATCAACTTCCACCAAGTAAATGTTATGTAAGGGTTCATAAATCATGCATTCTTCAAAAAAAGGCCATAAACAAATCGGCATATATGGGAGCAAAGGAGGCTCCCATAGCCGTTTCTTGAAGCTGCCAATAACATTCCCCATGAAAGTAAAAGACGTTTTTATTTAATACATGTTCGGTCATACATATCAGTAATGTATTAAATCCTGGAGAATACAAAGCAGATCGGTCTAACCAGTATTGTAATGCCTGAAGTCCCGCCCCCAATGGGGAATACTTGTATATAATGCCTTGACATCCAAAGAGCACATAAGCCAAGTGGGTTCCAACTGAGCCTCCTGTATAATCTGTAAAAATTGTGTGGTGTCTTGTAATCTTGCCCTAACTAAATTCAGTAAAGGTTTGAGATACTGTGTCAAAAACATGGATAATGGTTCAGTCAGGGAACCGATACCTGAGACAATGGGTCTACCCGGTGGGTTTGAAAGTGATTTATGAATCTTAGGGAGGAGATACAAAATTTGTTTTTGTGGATCATGAACAGTAAGATGCATGACACTGGTCTTGCTAATAATACCCTCTTCCTCAGCTAAATGTAAAAAGCAATCAATTTCCTTTTTGAAAACAGGAGTAGGGTCCACCTCCATATGCATATAGCATTCAGTATCTGAAAGTTGTGATCTACCCTCACTAAGATAATAATTCATATTCAAAATCACCACTGCTCCACCCTTATCAGCTGGTAAAATTGCAATGTTATGATTATGATGTAATTGTTGTAAAGCTGATATTTTCTGAGGTGATAGGTTATGGCCAAGTATGGAATATTCCTTGTGTTCAAAGTGCAAGTCCCTAAGTACTGATTGCATAAAGATAGAAACATGTTTATTCATGGGCGGCTGAAAATCAGATTTGAAAAATTTGAATTCTGTGGATCTTTGAGACTCCCTGTCATGGAAAAACAATTTCAAGTTTAAATTGCGACAAAAACTGGTAATGTCATTAACAGTGTGATATTCATCCGAAAAAAATCCAGGTACATATCCAAGTCCTTTATTCAATAGTTGTTCCTGTTCATCAGACAAAATAACATCAGACAAATTTAAAACATTGTGATATTCAGTACTTGTTACGTTATGAATTTCTGTATTAATCCCTCTAGGGAGCTGTGTTTTGTGTTTATGTTTGCGTCCACCTTAACGCCTGACACCATGTCTAAAGGAACAGACATATTAGTTATTTTACGATTGGGGGATTCTCTGTGTCTGGTACTATCATAATCAGTAAGTGAGGAATCTTCCCCTGATGTGCTAGTATTTGGTCTAGCTCTAGTTTATAGAATCGACCTTGGTCATTTTTTCGTCCTAACCGTTGTGGTCCCCTGATCAGCATCCACAAATCTAACATTCCTTTGTACCGCAAATGGGCGTCCTCTTTGATAGTCTAAGCTATCTCTGTTAAATTTTCTTATTTTCCTTTGTTTGATTATTGTCTCATGATTTCTCAATTCCTTTGATAGTTTATTAATATATTAACTATTATTAATTATGCAGGGCTTTTCACTCTCATTTGTTAGGCATTCTTATAAATATTAATTGAGTAATGTCTTGTGTTTTTGCTGTGTATCACTGATGAAGGCATATAATTTTTTTGCCGAAACCGGTCTGATTATTAAAGATATGTATAATCAGCAAATATTTGAGTAATTGTATTATTTTTACTGTTTCACGTATCTGCTGGCCAACAGTGTTTTTTTGGTTTGTTCCGGCCGTGCAGTACCTACGTGCATAGCACAGTGTTTGATTGCATACCTTGGCATCAGGCCACATGACAATGGTCTGCAGTGTGGCTCAGGGGTGTATTGTCTGGATTGGCCTACACAAGTCGGTATTGTATTCACCATCCAGTCACCTGGGATACTATTGTGTGTGACCAGTGCTGTGCAATGCTTGCCGTGTATGTGTTCTATAGTCCATGACATGGATGGTGTCTGGGATGTGCGCACATCCCACATGCATGTTCAGTGACATTTGGAACTGTACCTGGGGTGTCTGGCCCATGTTGTATACACAGACTGTTATCATCAGATGTGTCAGTCCTGGCCTCATGTTGCGTGCATTGGTAATGGACACCAGGTTGACCTTGTACCTGCATTGATAGCATGATACAGGTATATCCTGGTGTCATTGGCATCTGTCCATACAGGGCATGTGTTTAAGGCATGGTATGCCCTTTGTGGGTCACATTTGATGGCACCACATTTGCAGGCGTCCAGTGGGGAACATATTGAAGGTGCACTGTCTGTAATGATGTGCCTATTGTAGTGATGGGACAGGGTGTTATGCCCTCTGTTGTCCAATGCAATTACACCATGGTTACTATCTGTGGGCAATATGCAGGGTACTACCAACATAGCGGTTGTTGCCTAGGCAAGTGTGTTTGTGTATGAGACATGGGTTGAGAGAGTTGTCTCGGTCATACATGGGTTGCCTACTTTGTTTGCCAGGCCTTGATGTCACATGTAGGGATATGGATTGGCGCTTCAGCTTCTTGGCTATTTGACATCTGTTATCCTTGTAAGGTGGACATTGTAACATATAATAGGCCCAGCATATAAGACATTTGCAAAACCCACTCCAGAATGAGTCCAGTTGTTACACACTCACAGCCAACTCCACACAGGATACGACTGACAAACACACAGTTGCCATGTCTGGGAATAATACTCCTACCTTACTAGTTTATCATGCTACAGCATTACACAGTTATATGATGTGCCATGGAGATTACTGGGCTACTGTTTCTTCAAAGGTGTATTTCACTGGGAATGACATCAGCAGGATTGCCAAAAAAGGGCAATGGAGGTTGTAGCGACTGTGAATGGCCTCAAACATATTGTTCTCTACACATAAAAACAAACACACACGCACACATCCACAGTTGCTAGGACTGGGAAGAGAACCCCTACCAAACTACTATATCACATGACAGCACTTCACTGTTATGGGATGCACCATGGAGGTTATTGGACTACCCCTTCCCCAAAGGTGTATTTCACTTGGAATGATATCAGCAGGCTTGCCAAAAAAGGGCAATGGAGGTTGAAGTGACTGTGAATGGCCTCAAAAGCATTGATCCCTACACAAACTTGCCATTTCTGGGAAATGAACCCCAACCAAACTGCTACATCATGATGTTGTTTTAGGACACACCACAGAGATTACTGGACTACTCCTTCTCTCAAGGTGTATTTCACTGGAAATGACATCAGCAGGCTTTCCAAAAAAGGGCAATGAAAGTTATAGCGCCTGTAAAACAAACAAACAAATACACACACATCCACGCCTGGGAATAGAACCCCTACCAAACTACTACATCACACTACAGCATTACCCTGTTACAGGACGCATCACAGAAATCATTGGACTACTCCTTTTCCAAAGGTATATTTCACTGGGAATGACATCAGCAGGCTTGCCAAAGAAGGGCAATGGAGGTTGTCATGACTGTGAATGGCCTCAAAAACATTGCTCCCTACACAGACAAACAATCATTCACATCTGCCATGTCTGGGAATAGAATTCCTACCGAACTATTATATCACACTATGGCATTAGGCAGTTATAGGACACACCACAGAGATTACTGGGCTACTCCTTCCCCAAAAGTGTATTTAATAATGAATGACATCAGCAGGCCTGCCAAAGAAGTGCATTGGAGGTTGTATTAACTGTGAATGGCCTCAAAAGCATTGCTCCCTACACAGATAAACAAATGCACACACACATATATCCACACTTGCCATGTCTGGGAATAGAACCCTTACCAAACTACTGTATCACACAATCGTATTACACTGTTATAGGACGCACCACTGAGATTACTGGACTGCTTCTTCCCCAAAAGTGCATTTCACTGGGAATGACATCAGCAGGCTTGCCAAAAGAAGGGCAATGGAGGTTGTATTGACTGTGAATGGCCTCAAAAGCATTGCTCCCTACACAAACAGACACACACATAAACATCCACACTTGCCATCTCTGGAAATAGAGTTCCTACCTAACTAGTTTATCACACTACATCATTACACTGTCATAGGGCACACCACGGAGATTACTGGACTATTCCTTTCCCCAAGGTATACTTCACTGGGAATGGCATCAGCAGGCTTGCCAAAGAAGGGCAATGGAGGTTGTAGTGACTGTGAATGGCCTCAAAAGCATTGCTCCCTACACAGACAAATAAATGCACACACACATCCACACTTGCCATGTCTGGGAATCGAACCCCTACCAAACTACTATATCACACTGCAGCATTATGCTGTTATAGGACACACAATGGAGATTACTGGACTACTCTTTCCCCAAAGGTGTATTTCACTGGGACTGAAATCAGCAGGCTTGCCAAAGAAGGGCAACTGAGGTTGTAGTGACTGTGAATGGCCTCAAAAGCATTGCTCCCTACACAGACAAACAAACAAAGACCCAAATCTCCACACTTGCCATGTCTGGGAAGATAACCCCTACCTAACTACTATATCACACTACAGCATTACACTGTTATAGGATGCGCCAAGGAGATTATTGGATTACACCTTCCCCAAAGGTGTATTTCACTGGGAATGACATCAGCAGGCCTGCCAAAGAAGGGGAATGGAGGTTGTTGTGACTGTGAATGGCTTCAAAAGCATTGCTCCCTACACAGATAAACAAACATGCGCATCCACACTTGTCTAGGAATAGAACTCTTATCTAAATAATTTATCACACTACAGCATTACACAGTTATAGGATGCTCCACAGAGATTACTGGGCTATTCTTTTCCCAAAGGTGTATTTCAAAGTGAATGACATCAGCAGGCTTGCCAAAGTAGGACATTTGAATTATAGTGAGTGTGACTAGCCTAAAAAGCATTGCTTCCTACATAGACACATACACAATTGCCATGTCTGGGAATAGAACTCCTACCTAACTAGGTTATCACACTACAGCACTAACTACACAGTTATAGGATGCCCAACAGAGATTACTGGGCAACATCTTCACCAAAGGTGCATTTCAAAGTGAATGACATCAGCAGGCTTGCCAAGGTAGGGCATTTGAATTGTAGTGGGTGTGACTAGCCTAAAAAGCATTGCTCCCCACACAGGCACATAGTTAGCATGTTTGGGATTAGAACACCTACCTAGGCTAGTTTATCACACTACAGCATTACACAGTTATAGGACACGCCACAGAGATTACTGGGCTACTCTTTCCCCAAAGGTGTATTTCAAAGTGAATGACATCAGCAGGCTTGCCTAAGTAGGGCATTTGAATTTTAGTGAATGTGACTAGGCTAAAAAGCATTGCTCCCTACACAGACAAATACACCCAGTTGCCCCATTGGGGATTAGAACTCCTTCTTTACTAGGTATATCACAGTACAGGATTGCACAGTTGTAAGACACACCACAGAGATGATTGGGCTATTGCTTCCCCAAAGGTATGTTTCACAGTGACTGACATTAGCAGGCTTGCCATAGTAGGGCTATGGGAGGGCAGTGTGTGTGCATGGGCCATAACACATTCATCTAGAGGTAGATACACCACACTCAGGCACACACAGGTTTATATTCCACAGGTATGTGTATACAACTGCTAGATGACTACTGCCTTGTACAGTCATGTTGCACAGTTAGCACTAGCACCACAGAGTCTATAATGTTGAGGGATGCCAGTGGCTAATTTCTATGGTGAGTAACATTTACAGATCATGTGGTTGTAGCCATTTGTCTGTGTGCTGGGTGGGACAGGCCTCATGATGGAAGGCTCTTTGTCACTGTCACTCTCTTCCACACATCTATGTATGTGTACATTTGGCATGTTATAGTGTTTTGTCCTTGGATATATGTCTGTATTCCTATCCAATGTGTGTGCAAAGCATGACTGGTGCATACTGAGGAGTGTATACACTAATATCTGCAACTGTCAGATATGTATGGTCCACTGTTGTTGCCAGACATGGGCTTCATTTGTTAACGTGTGGGAGCATGCCCAGTATGCCCTTCTGTATTGCATGTGTGGATCCATTCCAAGTAGATTGTACTCCAGTGCAGACTTTTGTGTTCTACACCTACAGCTAGCAAACTGTTTCTGCAGGATATCTGTAGATCATTTGGCAATATGAGGTCAAACTTGGCAAGGGATAGTGGGTACTGTAGGTAATTGTGTCTGTGCTGCTTCTGCTACATAGTACTGGTGTTAGCAGAGATATGCAGACATGTGTAGTGTTATACACTGTGAAGTTTTATGTCCTCATGTACTGTCAGGTAGACATTTTTGCTCACAGTGATGCCATAGGGAACACAGGGTGAATGCATCTGTGTCCCGTATTGTGATCAAATGCCTACATATTCCTGCAAACTAATGCCATTCTGAAGTGGGGGCTACAGACACTTGCTGCTGGGTCTGTGTAACCAGTTCAGCACCTTGGTACAGTGGGGGCAGAGGATCCCATACTTGTACATCCATCAATGTGACAGTATGGCCTTATCTTGCCATGGCAATATCTCACAGCTGTACAGATTCACACAGATTACCCAGAAGCAGGGGTCATAAGTCAGGACATTACCACTATTGTGGTGTATGGGCAGGTTTGTAGCCACCCATTTTGGTGTTTGCAGCCAGGGATGGTATGTGCACACTGCTATGTTTCGGACTTTGGACATTCCATGCTGCCCATGCTCCCACCCCCCTCTATTATTCTATCCTCTTCCATACATTATGCAAACATTCTTTGATACTTTCCCTATAGTTCGCACCTCATCACAGCAGTGTATTGGTATTGGTCCACAGTTCATGCAGTGGGTTACTGTGGTTTGTCTGCATGGTCTTGCATATGGGTTCTGTGGACTGTGTTATGTTGTTATTTGGGAGTTCATGACATAACATACATTGGCAGTACGGGTGAGATGCAGGCCATTGGCAGAGGACTGTAGGCCATTTGGTAGTGATGCAAGCCAGCTGTAGCAGACAGTTGCATTCTGTCAGTCCTACAGTACCAGACTGCCATACAGTATATTTTCCTGGGGTGACAGGGTAGGTGTGCTAGGTATTCATTCCAATACTTTGTATCAGTATTGATCAGGTGGTGTGGATGCTGGCAGGGTGCTGCTTACAGCTAGGACACACATGCATGAGAAACCTGCACTGCATACTGCATTCTTTCACTATTGCCATACACAGGTGGGGTTCATATTGTACCCATTCCCAACAGCAGGGATAAGACCGGAGAGGTACCTGTGGGTGGTGGTTGGGTGAGCTGGGTATATGTGTGCTAAGGACACTTGTTGCATCTGACTCACAGATATGCATGGGGCATTCCACTTATGCTGGCTTGTGCAGGGACATCAGCTGTTTCCCAATACATCATTCCTATGACATGTGTGTTCTGTCAGTGTTTGGCCAGACAACTTCGGTATTCCCTACTACAAGGCCAGATAATGTGATGCACACCTGTATATACAAATCCAATGTTGTGTCCATTTCATGGTTGCACATTATACACTGTCTGTCTGGGGTATATTCCCCTGTGTACTGCTTGTATATCTGGCCCAACAGTCATGCCATGTCCATCTTTCAGATGGTGACACATATTACCTCCATACATTTACAGTGGCTTACTGCTAGAATGTGTTATACTGGGGAGCATAGTGTTTGTCACTGCAGTTGTGAGGCCTTGACCCTGTCATCGGCAGTACTGGGCAATGGCCACCAGGTCAAACCTCACCATGCATACATAGGGACCACTCTCACACAATATGAAAAACACACCAACCTAACATATGCATACCCGCATATTGTACAAATGCTACAATCTATCCTGCTAGTTTGGCCATCTCAGGTCATCTGTGCTCCACTTGTATTATGCCTACACTTATATGTTACTACATGTCTACATCGGATTGGAGGGGGGCACACCTGACTGTTACTATATTTCTACATAGGATTGGGGAAGGCACAACTGACTGATTCTCCATGTCTACATATGATTTGGGGGGGCACACCTGACTGTTTCTACATTTCTACATAGGATTGGAGGGCACACCTGAGTGTTTCTACATTTCTACATAGGACTGGGGGGGCACTCCTGACTGTTTCTACATTTCTACATAGGATTGGGGGGGGCACACCTGACTGTTGCTACATTTCTACATAGGATTGGGGGGGGCACATCTGACTGTTTCTACATTTCTACATAGGACTGGGTGGGCACACCTGACTGTTTCTACATTTTTACATAGGAGTGGGGGGGCACACCTCACTGTTTCTACATTTCTATATGGGATTGGGGGCACACCTGACTGTTTCTACATTTCTACATAGGATTGGGGGGCACACCTGACACTTGTATACATTTGCTATGACTGTACTGGTATGTCAGGTACTCCATTTCATTCTGTATTGTAACCTATCATGCTAACTAGAGGCATACCAGTGTACTACAGGTCTTAGGTTTGATTGACCTACATATCGGTTTCTGACTTCTTACCCTTCAGAACTAACATCCCACTGCCTGACCTGATATAGGTTGTCTGTGTAGGCCTGGGGGGAGGTTACCCACAGCCATCATTCAGAGGCCTTAGCACAGCCTTTGTTTGTGTTTGTCTACACCTGTCCTGCTGGATGAGACTGTTGTTGGGTATGTGAACCTTCCTGACTGGCATGTGTGTGTCATATGGACACACATGTGGCCTAGCACATTTCCTGCAGTGGGGTTTGTCACCATGTGTAGTACTGGCTAGTATGGTGACACCAGTATTTGTTACAGATCTCATACTGCCACAATATGTGTCTACTATCTGCTGTCATCCCATTCAGTTACCCTATTCCCTTGCATGCTCACATCCATACCATAGATACAGGTATCAGCACATAATACTCCATTCGGCAATTGGTAAGAATAGTGACTTACCTTGTAGGTGTGCCAGTATTGAGGATGGTGCTGGAGGACTGCCTATGTCAGATGCACATAGTACACTCCATATACATGGTTGAACCCAGGTGGTGTCATGTTTGGCATCCCTTTCACTGTATGTGCGAGTCAGAGAGAGGTGTCATTCCCTGGGTCCCTCCTGTGTCAACGTATGTGCTATGCGTTGCCTCTTTGCCAAGGCCAGGGCATACTGGGCATGCCTCCTTCTGCCTACTGGGGCAGGCTCAGGTTGTTCCTCTGAGTCACTCTGTGTCTGTGCAGGCCTTGGAAATGGTGGGGGGGCTGTGTGACCCTGCCCCATGCTGTTCTTGCTGTAGCTGTTTCCACAGGATCATATTGTGTAACATGGCACATACGATGACAATTTGAGTACATGTAGCTGGTGAGTACTGCAAGGCTCCACCAGATGTGTCCAGGCACCGGATCTGTGATTTGAGCATCGCAAACACATGCTCTGTTATAATTCTGGTCTGTGAGTGTGCCTCATTATGGAGTTCTTGTTCAGGTGTGTGTGCATTTCTGATGGGTGGCATCAGCTACGGCTCCAGTGCGTAAAAAGCATCCCCCACTAGGTGACCATAAGGGATATCCCCATTGGCAAATCTCTGGTACAGCTGTGGCAGATGCCAGATGTGAGAATCTTGATAGCTTTCAGATCAGCCACCACACACATTCATTATAATGGCCTGGGCATCGCACACAACCTGGAAGTTGATGGAGGGGAAGCCCTTGCTGTTGATGTAGACCCTACCCCACTCACCGGGTGGTGCATTGATGCATATGTGCGTGCAGTCTATAGCACCCACTTCCTCAGGGTATTCTGCTATTTGGTGGAAGGGACGCATATTGCTGGCCAACACCTCACGGGTGTTGGGGAAATATACATGCTCACCGGCATGTGCTGACATGGCATCCAGGAACTGGTGGAGTAACCTGGATGCTGATGCCTGTGAGATCTCCATGATATCCCCAGTTGGCCTTTGGAAGATACCTGTGGCTAGTATTCTTAGGCCTACACATACCTTGGTATCCACTGGGATGAGTTCCCCTCTGTTAATTCTGTGTGTCAGGCGTGGCTGGCATAGCTCAACAATTTGCTGTAGGAGGTCCCTGTCCACCCTATAGCACTCCACTATTTCCAGCTCATGTAGTCCCTGGTAGGTTAGTCTGGGTCTGTACACTCTTCTCCGTCTCCTTATTGTGGGTTGGTCAACAGCATTCTCATCCTCACCACCCTCAGCCTCTTCCACATGTTGATGTATGATAGCTACTGCAGCCCCTATCATTTTGTTGTTTTTATTTGTTAAAATTTCCCCACTTGTATACACCAGTGGTGTAGAGTGTGTGGGGAAAAACCAGAGCAGAAGGTGTTTGCATAGTTTATAGTAGTGTTCTGGGCTTGGCTGGTCTGCTGACTGTGTAATTGGCTGATTGTGATAAATTTCACCTGCCAGCTATGCTAGTTCTCCTTGATTACTTTCCTACTACTGTTTTCCCTTCCCATTGCCTTCCTGTTTAAGCCCAGGGGCATGCCACACAAACACGGTGCTCAAATGTGCACAGAGCTCCTATATCTTGGTTTACTTTTTTTTTTCCTTTAAGACCTGGTGCGCGCCGCGCACACCCGCTTAGGCAATGTAAAGAGTGCTAGGCAGCGTCAGACACACCCCCTTACTTAGCTCTGCTAAGCTAAGGGCAGACCCGAGCCACAGGGCTCCAATCAGCTTACATAATGCCTGACACACCCCCTATGATGTCAGCTAACTCCTAGGCATGCGCCAAGCTATTCCTGCACTTACACTGTTGGGTGCTGACTAGCATTGAGGGGACATCTGGGATTCAGTATCATTCCTCTCATTTGCATATGATTGGCTGCTGATTCATAGTTACAGGTCCCACACTGAACCTCCCCCCTTAGCAGCCACTATTCACTGGCTGTATTGTCTTCTGCCTGCCATTGAGTATAATGGCAAAATAGTGATTTTGGTTAGAATGCTTATTTCAGGTTATTTTTTTTATTTTTTGCCCAATCCCGTTTGTGCGCCACTGCCCTACGCTTAAACACCCATCGGCTAAAAAAAAAATAAAAGTTGTTTATTTTTTTCTTTAACTGTTTTCCATGCCAATGGCCATATATTTGTCCATTGGCATGCTTTACACTTTATATACACCCTTTGTTTGGAGCTGTCATGGCTTCGTTTTGTAGTTTGCAGAAATGTATTCGGTTGCTAACCGACTGCATTTCTGCAGATTACACTAGTCCTGTACAGCCAGCTGCCAGCTTCCTGGTTTAGAAATTTGCCTCATTTCCATGGTTTTCACCTGAAAATGGGGTAATTTGTATACTGGAGCCGCGTTTGTGCAGGAATAATGCAGGAGCGCTCATGCATGTCCCTGCAGCTTATTCCTGGATCGCACAGTGGGCATATTGCCTGCTGGAACTTCTGCAGTTTTCCTGCACACCGTGTTGGGCTTGTTGAATCTGGGGGAATATCTGTTTGAACTCTAAGGATTGTAATATGATACTTGGAAGTGTCCATTTTGCCTGCTCCCGTGTTTTGTTCATTTATGATATGTGTTAAGTTATTATAGTTAATACAATTTTTTTTACTTTACTTTTGAAATCATAGGAAAAATAAAAATATTGCTGGTCATTCCTGATTTAACTTTCTTAGTTCTAAATCATTAAACTTTTCAAAATCTTGGACTTTAATTAAGTGCTTGAAGAGTTCAGGCATCATTTAGAAGTTTTGTTTTGACTACTGAAATGGCAATGGCTCTCTTAATCCTCCCATTTGGTAACATGATCCTTTGCACACCTCCTGGACGAGTGTGCACATTTTTTGAAATGTTAATGGTGTTCATTGAATCTTAGACCAAAAGCGTAGCAGGCATAAATCATTAACCAATATTATTAAAATAGATCAGGTAATGGCTTGCCAATGAAAATTGTTAAGATTAAATGTGTGGAATGGACAGTGCGGACTGGAGAATAGCTGTAGCTTACATTGTTTAGTATCTGAGGACAGCGTATGTGGTGTATGTGACTAAACTTATAATAGCTGAAAAGGTATGCCCTTTGGATAACAGGTCATCATAAATTACAGCACATTATAGACAAACAGCTACAACACTTCTTTGGTATTAGGGACTTTTTATCCTAATATAATGGACACATCTGTGACTTACAGTGCTTTATAGGAGTGCTTTCCATACAAATACATATTGAGTCATGGTTTACTGGACTAGGCATTGTTTCATGGAGTTATATATTTTGCAGTCTTCTTTCCTTGAATACATTAATCAAAGAACTAGCATGTTCATTCTTGCTGTGTTCATGTATATTTCCAACTGGGTTTCACTTCTAAAGTCATTATGCACACATTTGCAAACTCGAGTAGAATTTCAGACTAATATAATAATAGCCATGAAAGAACATGTTCAGATTTCCGTAATTATAAGTGAAATGTATTTGAATTACATTTGAATATACGGAGGTAATTCTAGAGTGGAGCTAACATTGTGATCTATCATCATAACTTCATTTGGTAGTCAGACATTCTCTGTAAGTATAGGTGACGGACATGTTGATGAGATAAAGGTGTCTAGTTATTCCAATGCTATGCTGACTTTTTTCCCATAAAGCAGTAAGTAGTTACACCTGAAAGTCATTAAGCTTGTTTTTGGAACAGCAATGGGCTCAATCACTCATGGTCCTACTTGCAAACTTGTCCTGACAGAGCTGCACCCACGTGGATGACCACCTTATGTTTTAATAAACTCCTAACCAGCTCACTGCTAAATGTATTTTCCATGCCTGACTGATATTGCAATGGACAGGATTATTGCTTCCTAGATTGTAAAGTAGAGTAGTGCACAGGTAGAGGTGAAACAGGGTTTATCATTTTAAATCTGAGCTGAGAAGCATGACATTTAATCTTTAGGGTCTTCATGGGGTCAAACGTCAAAGGCATTCAGAGATTATGGTATAATTTGTCAAATTCCTTTAAACAATGGAGCAGTTTGTGGAAAAAAAGTTACTGAAAAAAATCTTAATCCCAAGCTGAAGTGGAAGGCAAGTTTGCTGCATCCTCTAAAGTATGGGGATTTGTCCCTTTTCTCTCTTAGGTAGTGTAGGATCTAACAAGTTTGAAGAACCTCAGAGGAATTTTGCAGTTTAAAATGAAGTGAACGGTTGATCATTCATGACTCAACAGCCCATACAAATATCATGTGTTAAACCAATTACCGTTTATAATAGCCATTTTTGCTTCATGGATAGTGCAAATAAAACTTCAAGTCAGTCACTTCTCTTATCTTTCTCTTTTTAAGTAATGTAACGCTTTATACACGCTTATTCTAAATGTGACTTACCCATTCTGGCTAGAAGAAAGTACTTTTCTATAGCTACCCAAATGGTGTGAACCTTGGCTCTTGTCATCACTGTTGAAGTGACACCCCGACCACATGTGTAAAAATGGGAAAAGGGGTTATGGATGGAAAGAAAACAATGAACATTTAGATGGCATAATAGCTTAAAAAGAAAAGGTAGGATAACTGACTTTTAATAGACCAATTTCACATGGTATTTTGATAATAACCATTTGTGACCAATCTTATGATAAAGAGAAATTAGGGTAAAAATTCCTGTGAACATTTTTGACCACATTTGAATAGGTTCTTATAGACATATTTTATCATGAAGAAGTCCATATTAAATTAAATATTAATTTGAAGCTGTGCCTTATATCTCAAGTAAGCTCATGGGATGTATTTTCACATATTCAGACCACAAACTGAAGGTATGAGAACTAAAGGAGGTGGTGTATCAATATTCATTAAAGATAAATACATCTCTAGATTGGTTAAACTGCATGATTCTCTTGAATTACTTTAGGTGCAATTGACTGTAGGTAAGACCCCTCTTCAGGTCATTGCCAGCTATAGGACCCCCTCCATGAATCATGACATCCACTCAGCCTATTTGGATCTACTTGAGTCAATTATGATACAACCAAACACCCTGGTTTTGGGTGACTTTAATTACCTGTCCATAGACAAGAGAAATTATACGTGTTCTAACTCACTTGCCCAAAGATTTCTGGACTTCATTAACTCCAGTGCCATGGACCAGCTGGTTGACACTCCCACAACGGGCTCAAATATCCTGGACCTGGTACTCACCAACATGGGAGATCACTGTACCACACCACTGGGTGGCCATCCCCAGTGAGATTTGACAACAAATCAGTTTTGGTAGTACTAAGTATAACACAAGACTCCCTCTTCGCAATAACTAGACTAAAAACTGCTCCAAGACCAATTACAACCTCTTATGTGACAGCATAAATAGCTTCCCTCCCCCCATGATGGAACATACACCTATGCTGAGTTATACACCGATGCTTTATACAAGCACCTGTACAATTGCATTGACTCTGCTGTACCTGATAGAACCAAAGCAAGATCATCAAGGAAAAACAAACCTGACTGGTGGATAACTGCCATTAATAAGCTATCCAATAGGAGAGAGAAATTGCTGTCTAAGAGCAGGAAGGAACAATCTCAATACTGGAAACACTCCCTCCTTAACTTAAACAAGCAAATAAGACTGCTTGTGCTGTCTTCCAAAGCTTACTACAAATCCAAATTAGTGTCCCTAACTAAGGATAACCACAAAACATTCTTTAGTTACATCCATAACCTGAAATGTAAGGGCCAGAGTTGCCCTGAACTCGTAGTTAATGGCACTACATATATAGAACCTGTAGCTATAGCAAACCTGCTAGCTGACAGGTTCAGTGAAAACTTCACTCCCCTGTCCCCGCAACATATACCCCAAAGCATACCAAATAGCTGTCCCCAGTCTAGTATCTCTGAGGGACAAGTCTTAAATGCCCTCTCCAAGGCCAAAAATACAGCCTCTATGGGACCAGACAATATCATGGGCTGTGTTCCACATGGGTTAAAACAGAAATTAGCATCACCATTGAGCAGACTTTTCAATCACAGCCTAAGCACTGGCTTTTTCCCAGTGCAATGGAAAACAGCTGCTATCATCCCTTTGCACAAAGGGGGTACAGCCATGGACCCTGGGAACAATAGACCCAATACCCGCCCAGCCTTATTTGCAAGGCCATGGAACAAATCATCACAGACCTTATTAACAAAGGTACAGGAAATCTCCAAAAGCTTAACACCACCCAGTTTGGCTTTGTCAAGGGGAGAGCATGCCTGTTAAACTTGGTGGACTTCTTCGAGACGGTCAGCAGTTCCCTAGATGAAGGCAATTCTTTGCATACAGCCTACCTAGACTTAGTCAAGGCCTTTGGCACAATCACCCCACTCAGGCATCATTGCTAAACTCACCCAGATGGTTATCAACCCATATATTGTCAGGTGGGTTGCAAACTGGCTCACTGATAAAACTCATACGGTCAAAATAAGGGACTCCACCTCCTCCAGCAGACCCGTAACCAGTGGTGTTCCACAGGGATCAGTTTTGAGACCCCTACTGTTCAGAAACTACTTCTCCAAAATACAGGATAAAACTAAAGGACTGTGGCTGACAAAGTTTGCTGATGATTGCAAACTGGGAGCGATCATTGAAACCCCTAGCGATATCAACATCCTGCAAGAAGGTCTTACACAGACTAATGACTGGTGCCAAAGTCATGGTCTTAAACTTAATGCAAAAAATGCATTATCATCCTCTTTGGCAAGGGTGATGTTCCTGTAAACTATCACATCAATAGCAATAGCCTAAGCACACAGTCAGTGGTGACAGATCTGGGCACACAGGTTGACAGTAACCTTAACTTCAATCACCATGTCCCCATAGCGCTAAGAAGGGCATTTTATATGCTCATCTCATAAGTTAGCCATTGCTTCCAGAAAAAAAAAGAGGTTATTACCCTCCTGCACTCCTTCCTCATCAGGCCAATAATAGAGTACAATGTTCCTTTTGGTATGTTCCTTTCCAAACACCTGTGGCAATTGGATCACCACAAAGGTTCCTTATGAAGAAAATTTGGGGTCTTCAAAATCTGTCTTATGTGGACAGACTGAGATCATTGTCACTTTACTCTGTGTCATACAGACTACTCAGGGGCGACCTGTGCCTTGCATATAGAGCAATCTCTGACCCAGCTTTGATTGAAATGCTGCACATTCGCAAGTCAAATGGCACATGGGTCATTCACTCAAAGGTCCTTAACCTGGTATGTGACATCAACAGAACTTGCGGGAGAGACAGATTTGTCTCACAGAGGTTGCCCCACCTTTGGAACAAGCTTCCTGTTCATGTTAAACAAAGCCCCTCGTTGACCCTATTTAAGAGCAATTTTGATGATTGGATGGGTAACCGGAAATTCACCATGAGGTTCCACCTGTGTCTATCTTGGACAAGGGCAATAGGTGCTGATTTTAGTATCTGCTTGAACCAGACACCCTTGGGAACATGGGTTGAACTTGGCTGGGCTTGTAAGGGCCCTAGGACTGTTAGCATAGTAATCTCCTATGATCCTATGATCCTATAATGCTGTATCACACTGACATTATGAGTAATTGCATCTGGCCCATCTTCAGTGATAGTTTATAAGCATTGCTACTTTCAAATTAGTAACAATATGCATATTTTTTTAATACTGTACTTGCAGCACTGCGTATTCTTCATTTTTTTAGTCAATTAGCCAAGTCTGACTCTTTGTGACTTCAAGGACACAAGGCCTGTCTATCAAAAATGACTTCTTCATGTTCTGTCTGTCAAGAACATATTCTTTAAGTTCGTTCATAGTTAATAATCATTAAGTAAGGTAGTACAGACATTGTAGAGTCTGCTGCACTCTTGTCTTGCCTTTAATTTTTTCTAGTATTAGTGTCTTCTCTAGTAAATCCTGTTTTTGCCTTTTTTGGCCAAAGTATATGAATTTAAGTTTTAGTATTATGCCTTCCTCTCAACAGTTTGAATTTATTTTGTTTTGTATTAATTGATTTGATCTTTTTCCATAGAATATAATTTTCAAATGTTTTCTACAACACCACAGTTCAAAAATATGATTTTTTTTTCTGGCCAAATCTTTACTTACATCCATCTCCCACAGCCACGTTTACTACTGAGTAGAATTAGTAAACCAGAGTTCTTACTTGATGGACCTTTGATGCCAATGTGGTATCTTTGCTCTTTAAAATTTTATCAAAAAAAAAAACAACTAAACACAATAGCAATATTACATGAGTGACACTTAAAACACATGGCCATATACTACTGAAAAAAGTGCAAATAGGCAAGGAATAAACTCATTGCACTGGGCTACATGCATTCCTTCTGTGATATTTCTTATGGAAGACACACATATGACCTGATCACTCTAAAACTGCTGTTAACCTAGAGGATCTGAATATGGCAATGCTCTGCCAAGAAATCATATTCCTGCATGAACCTAATATAAACCAACTCTAGATTTTTTTCTTCCTTATAAAGGGAGTCAATGTAAGACATCCGGGATGCAGTGATGTCATAACTGGGATTACAAAATAGTTTAGCAAGTGTTACAATGAAGTATCATGCGGAGCCATTCAGAATATGATAGTTTGTGAACTGCAGGCTTTATGCCATGCTTTAAGGTGGCGATACTGCATACTAACCATCAATAACATGAAAGGTTTCATGTTTTACCTCACATTGTTATGTCTCCTTGCATACATTCCAACAGATGTTAGAATCCATCACACTGTTACTGCTATTCTCCATGTTTGCACTTTTTGGAAATTTATTTACACGGGTTTTGGCACATGTGATCTGAGTGATGCATGTATTTGTGAAGCATTGCAAACTGGGTGGGTTATACATTCTATTCTCTAACTGGGATACCAGATGCATTCAGTTTACATCTGCTGCACCTAGCATGGTTTGAAAGTCAGATTTGTTTACTGCAAGCAATGACATATTTTGGTGAACAGTTTAAGGAAAATTATGACCTGTTTTAAGTATTGGTATCTGCCAAATGGTACACATATTTCTACTACTTAAATGAAGTTTTGTAGTATATGGAAACAGCTGCATGGATACTTTTATCTGACTACACCCAGTTTTATGACATTAAGAAAGCACTGTTTGTTTGATTAAAAACCCACTCCAGGAAAAGAATAACCTCATTCCCTGCTTTTAATTAATCATTTCATCAAGCTGGCCGGTTACTATTTATTCAGAGCGAAAGAACTTTAAAAACTTTACTTTAGAAGTAAAGCCAAGTACTGCAGATTGAAGCCACATCTAATATGCATATACCTCAAATGTTCTTAAAGTACAGCAAAGCACTGATTTCTAATACCAAGCAAGAAAACATTTCCAAAAAATAAGCAGGGGGATCAGGAAATATACCTCAGGTTCAATTCCTGCCACAGCATGACAACAGAGTGCACTCTATCAGTAGATTAACTGTGTTCCTGCAATCTCTCTTCCGCCTTTTGTCAACTCCATTCTCTTTCTTTTTCTTCTCTCTCTCTCTGCTTCTCGTCTTTAGATTTGGTTTGACTTGCTCTGCTTGCATTTCTGTGTGTAGACTTGTAAAGCATTGAGCATAGCTTTAGCTGTCTTGCCATTAATTTTTCAATTTAATTGCCAAAGGTTTTAAAGGTAGAATATATGGAGCGAGAGGCAGAGCAGAGAATAATCAGACAGTTGTTTTTTAGTTTTATGCCAGTGTGTAAAAAGAGACCCTATTTCTCACAACTTTAAATTCTTCAAACTATGAATCATGGAAAGTCAGCAATATACTCATGAATTCAGATAGACTTATCTTTAGATAAAAACACTGTTTATTACAAAGCACACACTGAGTGAAACAAAAACGTACATGCCTTCCCCTAAAAATAAAATAAAATTCATAAGTTAATCAAGCTTTTTTGTGTATAGTTCCATGTGGCAGCTGGATAAAGCCATAAGTGAGCTACAGATAACTCTGTATTCATTGGAGACCTGTGGACTAAGAATGTTGGATGGGGAGGGGTGAACTAATTTGTCAGCATCATTTCACATATATTGTGGGGGGGGGGGCATTCCACTGCACTACTAAGACTGAGTAGAGGGTGAGGGTTAAGGAATAAATCAGTATAAAATGACTGCGGTCACAATGCAGCACATCAGACTATTGTGGGGATGACAGAGTTTGGCAAGCAGATAAGACATCAAAAGTGTCTGCATGATGGTCCAGAAGAAAGAGGAACTGGCTCTCTGTAGGAGAAAAATGTACATTGAAGGAAAAAGAGACTTTCAGATTATTTTGTTGATTTTAGAATAATGAAGTTATCTAATTCATAGGGTCATAGGTTCATTCTAAGCTACTAATCTGTGGGAGTTTAAGAAACCTAGCTCTGTGCTCCCAGGCTAATTGTTTAGTCCTTACAATTTGCAATATAAATCTTCCAAGGTGGGCTGAACAAGTATGTGTTATGGTAATTATATATTTCCCATATTCATGAGAGCCAATGGGGCTAAATCAGAGGAAGAATTTGCAACTACCAATCCATTTGTCCAAGTTACATTTGAATAAAGTAAGAGAAAGTTCTCTGCTTTGTCTGGAGGGGCAAGCCAATTCCATTGAATTGGCATTCTCTGGGATACATAACTATCCCTCTAGCATGTTCTGTTTATCTTGCAAAAGAGACTGAGGACCCTTGAGCAGATGTTTTGGACTTGTGAATGTGTAACACATCTATTGAGGCTAAATATGCGAGGCAGAAGATTGCTTTTCACTAGCTTATATGACAGAGAAAAGATATGCATATATTTTTTTAGCGAGGAGACATTATATTCATGCCAGCTGTGATAAGTGTTTGGACAGGTACTGACCAAAATGGGCATTATCCTCAGAGACTGGCCTAATGAGCTCTAAGTACAGTGGGGCATAACTTCTCTGGATCTGGATGACATACCTTTATATGTAAGCTGTATAAAGAAAAAAGACTTTCTAACAATAGTAGGTACATGGTGATCAAAGTACAGCTCATTCTCAACCTAGTTTCTCATATGTCTGCCTACACAATCAATTTTTAGGGGGGATGTTGTCAATGTGATACTTACAAAGGTAGTCACACTTACTGAAGAATAAGATTATACAGTTCATGGCATTTAGTTTTAGTCTGTGGTTTTGGCAGCAGCTATTTGTTAGGATAGGCCTTGTTGTAGGATCCCAGTGACATCAGATGAGTTTATGATGGCAACGAATTTACAGTCATCTGCAAACTTTGGCAGCCACAAGCCTTTAACATTAGCTTTGCCCAACAAGAAATAAATAGCTCTATGGCTAAATGTAATTACTGGACTTTTTGAGGAGATAGAGCTGCCCAGTTATACATCCTGTAATCTATTTGTAGGTTCATATGTTTATACGGAAGTACTAAGGTAGCTGTATTTGTTGGCCATTTTAAGCCTGGCCAATTTCCATTTTTATGCTCAAAATAACCTATCCCATTTGGCTATGTTTAGGTGTTAATCATCCCCTGTTGAATAATTATACATGTTACCCTTAATGAGAATAACTGGGATCATAACATAGATGATTTGAGGAGACCCATGCATGGGATAAGGCATTTAGGAGATGACTCTGTCCATTTGTAGTACATTGGGCAGTCCTGGGGTAAACTTTCTGTTTCCCATCTATAAATCTTAGTTATACTTCAATATGGGCAGGGATAATCTTTGTTTCATGTAGATGGGAAGACTTCTCCAAAGCAGCTATCTGTGAATCAGATTGCTATCCAATGAGTTACATAGGGGTAAACATTTAGTTGGGAGACTTTATCTATGATGCCTGACAGTGAGATGGAGTTGAATGTCTTTGCAAGGTTCAGCTAGGCAGTGTGTACTGATTTGCCCTTATCAATTGCCTCAGTGACCTTTTGGAAGAGGTCAGCCAGGTTAAGTTTACAGGACCTACCCTTGACAAATCCTAACTGGCTTGGGTCAACAGGCTGTAGATCACCTATATCCCTATATATTAGTTAAATAATAATTATTTCCATAGCCTTCGAGATGAAGCTAGTCCAGCTTATTGTTGTATAATTTCCCAGGTCCATTGTAGCCCCACTTCTGTGCAGAGAAATGACTGTTGCTGTCTTCATTTAATCCAGCCCAAAGCCTGGTTTAAGGCAAATTATGAATAGTATCTGTAAGGGTCCAAAAATTCATGTTTTAGGATGGCCAGTAGGCAGCCGGGTATGTTGTCTGTCCCAATAGATATAGTATCCTTGGCCTTAAATAGTGTCTTGAGAACTTGTTTATGTGAGATTTGAGGACAAATGTAGATGTGGGTATTTGTTCTGAGAATATTGGGGGGAAGAATGTGCCCCCTGGTAGAGAATGTGATCTCATTTACTATTAGCTGTGTGCAGTACTGGACATTGTTTTTGAGATTTCTAACATAGTTAAAGAAGGTTTTATGGTTATCTTTCACCTAGGTGGCTATATTTTCTTCATATCAGGCTTCACTTGATATTATCAGGATCTAGAGTTCCTTGTTTAATTTAGAAAGAGCATATTTGGTTTCTTGAGAGTTAGGTTTACTTTTAAAAACAATGAGTATTTTCTTTGTATTATATAGCCTCTCTATAATTAAGTTCCACCATAGAGGTTTATTTTTAAATTCGGCATTGTATTCTTTTTCTGATGCGGACAGATGTATCTTTGTAACTATTTCCATGTGCATAACATTTGGCCGTAAAGGATTCTGCATACACAGTGGGATTGTCAAGGTGGAAGTAGATTTTGAATTTAGTCAGGTCATCACTTGGTTGGAGTAGATTAGTCTTCCCAATAGTCTCCAGATGCTGAAGAGTTTACTGAGGATAGGATGAATGTGACAGACTAGTGTTCCAATTTGACAAGAGAGGAGGTTAATATAGGGGGGAGCAAAACTGTCCCATCCTAGTAAGCACCAGGTGCAGAATTTTATCTCCCTAAGTTGGGGTAAAGGACTAATTGGTTCAGGGAGTTTGCATTTATGAGTCCTGAAATGACTGGGCATACATGTTTAAGGATGCACACATCTCCAAGTTTATGGTGGCATAGCTAAACTCCCCTAGCAAAATGGTGTTTGACTTAATACACAGAGACTCTATATTGGTCAGGTAGGAAGTATGGCTGAGAGGGTTATAGATGGGGTCTTGTAGTTAACTATCTACAGGAAGTTGTCCATGGAGGAGTTCCAAGTTGTTATCTTGGGTAATGAGTCTAAGGTAAGATAATTTTTAAGAATATAAAGATGCCTTCAGCTTTAGTGCCTACTTCTTATGCAGTGGGCCTGTATGAAAGATAGGCATTGAAGACCTCCACTGATGGAGTGCTTTCACTGCTCTTGAATCAGGTTTCTATGATGATGCTTATAGCAATGTTTTCCAGAATAAGTAATGCTTATAGGGTGTAGTGCATTTTCGGTTAAGGTTCCTAGCATTAAGCACTAATACCTTAATGTTATCCTGACTCTGTTTAGTTATGTTGGAAGCTTTAGACTTATGACATTCGCTAAAAGGCAGTATGGTGGATGAACAAGGTTTTGGTCTATATGTTTGGCCATGTGAACACTTCCCCTTTGTGGAAGTCCCTCAAGTCTCGTTCCAATTTTTTTCTTTTTTTGAATATGTTGCTTCTGTTCAAAAAGGGTGACATTCATATTAATTTCATTTAGGAATGAATTATCTGTATCTATGGCCAATAATGTTTGTAATTGTTGTTGTACATTCATAATCAACACATCAGAAACTTGGAATGCTATACCGTCACAATTGCTACCTCTCCCCTTCTACCAGAATAATTCTCTCCACCACATACCTCATCCCATCTCTCCTATATGGTGCCCCACTCCTTACTAACCTATAATCTTCCCTTAAGGCCAAACTAACCTCCTGCTACAATAAAATCTCAAAATTTGCTACAGGTCACCGATCTTCCACTCACCACTGTATTGCTCTTCATAAACTAAATTGGCTATAGCTGCCACACTATCTCACTTATATCCAACTCACCCAAACTTACAAACTTATTTTCACTCCCTCACTCTGCCCCCTCCCTAGCTTCCACCTTCAAAATGCACATACCTCATAGACTCCTAAGATCTAACACTCAAAATCTTATTAAATTACACAAACCTGCCCGCCCACCGGGTAAACCTCTATTGCCGTTTTCTTTAGCCCACCTCTGGAACTCACTGCCAACCCTGATCCATTCCACTAGCAGTCACTCCTCCTTTAAAACCATGCTCCACTCACACCTAACATCTCACTGGGAATGCTACTGTACTCCTCCTCCTACATAAACCAAATCTGAAACCCAGCCTCTCTCTCAGTACCAGTTCACTTACTTCTAAAGTAACTAAAAACCTTCTTTCTTTTCTCTTATCACTGTAAGAACCTACTTTCACAAAAAATAATTATGCTTATTCTTCCTTTAAATTGTATCTAAAATCATGCTTGTATTTGTACTTGTAATACTGTACAAAAGTGTTTATTATATCCTGTGTATTCTGCTGCATGTTTATTATCACAAATGTTTGCATATTTGTATGTTTTGAAGCTTTTCTCCCGAGGACTCCATTGAAAACAGGCTATCTTAGCACACTGGACCATCCTGGTAAACCAACTGCAAATAAATAAATAAATAAATAAGCTCCATTTCCACAGTCATATATTGCTCAATTAAGAGTGGTATGTAACCTATACTTGTTTCTAAATTAATAACAGAAAACTATTTAAGTGTACAATGCATATGTGTTTTATATGAAGAGTATGATCCATTATGATGTATAAATATATTTTTATTAATCTCTATAGTTGAAATGTAGGTTTTTCATGAAACATTATGATAGCGAATAGGCTGAAATTGTATTTATATATATTTTTAATATGTAATTAATGAGATGATGCTATTGGACAGATTGTTGATGATGTCATTTTCATGATGATTTTTAAATGGGGTTGGTTTTAGTCTCTAAAATGTCTGATGAAGTGCCATTAAAGACACAAAAGCGCTAACCTACAGTACAATAAAACTGTTTTGGATAGAACTAATGCATTGTTTGCTACCTCTTTGCTGTGATATTGGATATTTGTGCAGTTTCATGCACTTTTATAGAGGCAGTTAATTATCTGGCATTTGAGGAGTGTTTTCTTGGTGTTAGCCAATATACAGAAGTCGTGGGGGGAGTATTGTAGGCTATATCTGACAAAAGCAGTTTGAACTGTCTACCATCTCATATTATATCCTGTGAAAATAACTCCAGAATCTAAGCCAACTGTTGAAGTCAATTATCTTTTGATCATATTGCACAACCTCAGGCAAATTATAACAATGCAGGTATACAAAAAAAAAATCAATCATGCCCGCTAGCTGATAAGAAAATAGCACATGCCATGGTTACACAAATAATCAGAGGTCTAGAAATGCCAAGGTTCTTCATCTTCTCTCATTAAAGTTTAACCAAAAGCAGTTTTAACTCAGCTCACAGTAAATTCTTAGTACATACAGAAGTATCACAGTAACTCAGTAAGATATATCTACAAAAGCAAACCAGGAGATAAACTCACCAGTGGTGACATTATTTCTGGAAATCAAATAATTTTTATTTTCTCTGAAAATGGGCCTTTTTGTTTAAAGTCCATAAGAAATATATTCTTGACCAATCCAAAATTCATTAGATGGCTTAGATAACTTTATTCAGAGCCTACATCTAGATTAGTGTAAAGCACTCCTCGAATGTCCGTTTTCCTCTGGGCAGGGTCACCAGGCAAAGGTGCCCACTTTCACCATTACTGTTTCTTATAATAATCATTAGACTATTATCCAGAGTGCTACATATTTGCATTAAGCGACAATAGCTTTTGATCTCCCCCTCAATAACTATTGCACTGCTGTTGACTAATGGCTGTGCCCTTATAGTGAAGGACTCAAAATATCTTTCTGATGAAACTGAAACTATACTGAATTACTTTGGGGGAGGTTTCTGAACTTGTCACATATAAGGACAAAACAGTGTACATGTAATTAAGTAATGGCCTGTTGCCACAAAACCTCCCATTTAATGCAGCTTCTGCTGTTTGAATTTTGGTTTTAGGAGGCACAGTAAAGAATGGCTATCAGTTGTTTGCATTGACTTGCCTGAGCTTTAGTTACTTGAGCTGCATTTGCTTCAGTTGTCTTTCCTTAGCAAGACTGGATCAAAGGGCTGGTTATAGTACCAATGTGTAAACCCTTGAAGGTATCCTGTTCATTCTTCTCCAAGGTCATGTCAGCAGAGGAACAGCAATTATTATTTACCCACTACTGATTGTTGTATCCAAGTTCATAAATCTCAGACTGAGAACATAAAAGTAAATGTCTGTAGGGCAAAGTTTTTAGCAGCTGTACCTTTGCACGTATTTCCCATCTCCAAATGAACATCTGCATTGAACTTATATTCAATAAAGATAAAGAGATTCATGCTGAAATGAATGATATTTTAGGTTTAGAGCTTATTCATTTAAGGCTAACATATTAGACTCCCTGTGAGGACATAGTAAAACATGTAAATTGAACCTGTAAAGATTGATTGAAAGTAGGTTAGTCTTTCAATACCAGATGTTCTGAGGTAAAATTATGCTTTTGCCCTGATCTTTCATAGTTTTCAGCTACCTGGCTGTGTGGACATTAGCTCTAGATGATGATTACTGTTGATGTGGCACCCCAATTCCATGTGCTAAAATGGGAAAACGAGGGTTATGGTAGGATGGACAGATTCACTGCTTTCAGCCATATACCTATAAAGCCTAATAATAGTTAAATTGCTAGGTTTCAACATGGGATGAGAAGACAATAAAGGTGAGTAAACTAAATGTTTCTCCCATACTAGAGAGGGTTAATGCATACCCAATGTAAGAGTACCTACCTTTACAGAAATGTTTACGTTCTCTTCCATGTGTATAAGTGAAGAAAAACCTCCTTGTTATTGAGGCATTTGGAATGCCAGAAAATGAAGACCATTGCTTGAGCTTATACCATATAACCTACCCACATGACCTACACATGGATCAGCCAGCATAGGCTATGTTAGAATAGTTCTGCTCTCACAATGAGAGATAAAAAGAAGATTCCATGAATTATCTGGGGATGATGACCCTTTTTTTCTCTAGATTGTAGTGGTCTCGTTTAAACAAAAGAATGTGGTAGAACTAAATCTGACTTCCCTATTTCTGAAAGAATTGTTACATGAAATGAACCCAGCCCCCACAAGAAAGACACCATCCTTATAGCTTATTGGTATAGTGGCATAAAGCCCTGAGTATGACCCAAGTTTGAAAAGTGGTTCAGGTGCCTGCAGGAGATGGCTGAGGAGGAAGTGTGTCAGTGGCAATTGTTAGCTCACCCATCCTGGGGCAGAGTGGTGACTCTACATTATCACAAGGATGAGCCCTACCAGCAGCACTATGGGTTAGCAAGTGTTGTTAGAGCCAGCCAAGCCTATATCATGGTGCTTAGCACTAGTAATCCAAATGAATTGAGTGTGCAAAAGCATGCTTCTGCATGGGAAACAGCACTAGTGGCTGTGGAGGAGCCACCAATGAGAAGTGGGTGCTCTTAATGTGGAGAGAGGATAGGCTGCCCCATGGGACCAGCAACATTGACCACTCTCAATCTCCTGACTCTTACAAGGAAATAAAAGAGCTGATCGTGAATCCCAAGCAGGAACAAATGTCATTGAGGCTCTTGCCCAACATGAGGAATTCATGGATCCCATGTTCTCAGAATAAATGGTATGATTGAGTGTTGGAAATGTAGGTATCATTGCATGTTCTGGGGGGGGGGGTGAAAAGAGAAGATTCCATCCTTTCAGCCCATTGAAAATTAAAACTGGCTGAAGTATATATTCCTGTATATCAAAATGTGGGTCTAGTATGGACCCAATTTTAGAAATATACCTCCAGTAAAATTAAGGGTTGGATGGGGGGTTCTTAATGGTTGCCTTGATGATATGTATAGGGTGGGGATCAATAATTAATGTGGTTAGTGTTTGGAATAAAAAACTCATTTTTGAAGTCCGAAAAAAGATTTAGATGGAAACATGAAAACATACATGTGCTGAGTGTAGAGACTATTACTTATACAAACTGATAAAATGTTGTACTTGCATAACACTATAGTCCAACTAGAATGGACAAGCTGGTTGCAGATAAAGGATTTGCCGGATGGTTCTATAGTGAAACTGAGGCCTTACATATGCATATGTAGTGGGGGTCTGTCCTAAAATACACCATTATAGGAAGGAGTAAGTTGACCTGATTGAGATTATTGCAGGGAATATTTTATCCTTGCATCCATACTAATTTTTAGGTGTCAAGATAAAGCTCATTTTCTTGTCTACTCCCTCAAGTGGAAGCTTTTAGTAGCGATGTTATATACCATTAAAGTTATTAGCCATGTGGATTTCCACAAAAAGGCTCACTGAATGCAGAGGGCCACCAAGTTATACATAAATTGATGTAAAGACAAAAATTTCAGGATGCATTTCTTTATGGCCATGGATGGATATTTGAAGCTTATAAGTAATTTCAACAAAATGTCTACACTATTTCTGGGGATACCCTTGTTGAAAGCTTCTGCTTCTATCAACGCTGAAAGATACATACTTATGTGTGCATGTTTAGTCATTTTTCAGACTGATCACTTCACCTGTTGAAGATGCAACAAATAAAACACAGTCCGGGTAAATGGTGATTGTCTTAATTTTTGAAATACCATTTTTTTGCATGCAGATGAATGAATACATTTTTGAAAAAGTTGTAATCTATGAAAAATGTTGATATGTAGTCATTCTGCACAATATTTTTGAACTTTGCAAATTAATAAGATTTAAGGAGAAACACATTTGTCAGTGTCATATGTCTACACCACATACTTCAAATGCTTAAAGATTGGTATTTTTGGCAGCTGTGAACATTTTAATATGTCAAGAAAAAAACAGACATCGCCATTGTGATTTTGAATGATTGAAGAAGGACAGTGAGACTGATATAAAGTAAAAAAGGCAAAGAGCAATGTTCTAGAATACCAGAAAACACCATATATCATAAAGTCTGCCACCATTCCATGCATCCATTAATGCCTTCAAACTTTCCAGATCTTTGGCTATTTTTAGAAAATCAGCCAGACATTTTTTTCAAGGTACTGGTTCCTCTCAAAGCCATGGGAGCCTCTTAGTTGTCATAATTTATACTCTTACTGACACTAATCTAGAACTTTCAGTTTAAAAGACTGTCTATCCTCATAAGACCAACGTGAAGGGAAAAAATCATCATGAAAGGCCATCAGCATTTTGAGCATGTCTTGGCTCACTTTCCTAGACCTACATATAAGAGTCTCAACTACAGTAAACTAAATATATACCTGACAGTAAGTCATTAATTCATAGATTCATAGGTTTCGTCCTCAGTAGATACAGAGGATGAATGTGTATTGATCCAGGACTTTCTTAATGCTGACACTTCACTGGAAAAATGGAATACAATGAAAGTGAATCCTTTTTATCAGTTTGGAAACAAAAGAGAGCCTAGCATTTCATGAATGAGTTCAGATAGAAATACTAACTTAATTGCCCAATGTAAAAAGGCAGTTTACAAGTGGAAAGAAAGATGTTGAAATTAAAAGTGTTAAAGCATGATTTCTTTTATTTGCAGCAGTGAAGCAGGATGGAACAAGTACTGCTGAGTTTAAGACTTTTTAAGTTTCCAAAAAGAATTCATAAAAATGAAAAATTCTATGGTGATTTGGTGAAACGTTTTAATAATACAGGTGTGACTGTTATGAAACTATTAATAAAGGACTATAATTTGAAAATAGAAGATTTAGAGTCACAGATTAGAATTTTAGATGGAAATAATAGGCAAAATGCATTTTTACCAACTGTAATACAGTTTACAAAGGTTGTTGTGTCTTTCGGCTTTTCCCGGTTAGGGGTCGCCACAGTGGAACTCCGGTCCGCTAATGATTGGCAGTAGATTTTTATGTGCTGAGTTGCCGGCCCTGATGCACAACCTTCAACGAAGGTACGCCCATTCATTTTTATTTTATTTTATTTTATTTTTTTTATTTATTTAACATTTGTTGACCGGGAAAGTCCGACTAGGTTCCACAGATCCTGTTTTCAGCAGAGGCCCAGGGAGAAATGCTCCAGAAGCATGTCTTTAGAATGTGGGAGGAAACCGGAGTACCCGGAGGAAACCCACGCGAACGCAGGGAGAACATGCAAACTCCACACAGAAGGCACCCCAGCCGAGAATCGACCCGGAGAAACTCATTATTGTGAGGCGACAGCATTAACCGCTGCACCACTGCACTGCCCAATGCATGTCTCCACGCAGAAGACGCTCTAGCTGAGAATCGAACAGGACAACGTCTTAGTGTGAGGTGACAACGCTACCGCAGCACCACCACCGCAGTGTATTACTGCCAAATTGGGCAGACATGTTTCCACAATTGTTAAAAGAAAAGAGAAAAACCTTCTAAGAGAGTTTAAAGTGTAGCAGCTTGGTACAGCTTATCCATTAAATTTTATGTCATGAGACCAACAAGTACTTTCTTCAAAAGAAGTAACAAACACATGTGTAAATAAAGAGTTTGGTACTAATATTGGATAGTAGTAAACCTGATTTAGAAAAAAATGTTATGATAAATTATGCACATACAGTTGCTAGAGAAGAGGAACAACCACCTCTTTTATCAGTGGCCACTTTCGACTTGAGCAGCCTAATAAGTGAACCAACTCAATAGCAGAATTTCAAACTAAAAACCCAAGGAAGGAGAAGAAGGGAAGGAAAGAAAATATATTGAATATTTATAATATGAGTAACTTTGTGTTAAATGAGGATCACATTTCAGTTTTCATTAAAGGTTTTTAATTTATTCCTCCATGCAAAGTAAATGTCACCAGAGTTATATTTGATTTAAAATTGTATGTGCATAAGTTAAATCTGTAGTATATTTTACATGATATTCCAGATTTAAAGACAGAAAATAAAATCTTAAGAAAATGTAGAACTTATAACCCAGCATTGCATATAACACCTTACAGGTTTTAATGATGTTTTTGAAAGGGAGTTTTGAGAAAGTTTAGATGTAAATAATTTTTTATTTCACAACATTTTAAAAAAAGAAAAATCAGCTTTAAGGGATTTATCTAAAAATAATAATATATGAGTAATGAAAGCTGATACAGGTAATACAGTGGTGGTCATTATGAGAATGAGTTATTACATTGCAGCAATGCTGGAATTAGTTGATGATGTTGATTGCTATGAAAAAGTAACAATGTGATTTAAAAATATTTTCTGACAT
This sequence comes from Protopterus annectens, assembly GCF_019279795.1. Lineage (NCBI taxonomy): Eukaryota > Metazoa > Chordata > Ceratodontiformes > Protopteridae > Protopterus > Protopterus annectens. The sequence goes on from NC_056746.1 coordinate 1,399,308,757, forward strand.
TGATAAATCATCATTTGATCTGTTCAGTCAAGGTTATATTAATTTAGGGTTTTATGAATTTTTAAATGTTGATCATCTTAAAGGAGTTAAGTTGTTATATTCCTAAAATTCTTAAAAAATAAATTGAAGCTGCCTTTTAGACCAGTGATAGCAACTGATTTTTATAAGACAAAACAAATTTCCATCTCTTTGGACCAAATTATGAATCCAGTTGTCCAGGAATCAAAATTTGATTTGAGAGATTGATGGCACTTATTAGAATTATTACACAAGGCTGCCTTTTATGAAGGAGAATTTTTTTTGGTAACATTGGATGTAGTTTCATTATATACAAGCATTTACCAGGAACAAAGTAGTGAGTTCATTAGGAATAACTTGAGTAAATTTACAGCATTAGGCAATGTGTTTATTAAAACTATCTGTTTTCTTCTATAGATAGTTTTAGAAAATAATTTATTTATGTTTCACAACAGATTTTTCGAACAAAAGAAAGGAGTAGTATTGGGTGCTAGAGTAGCAGCAGTGCTTGCAAATTTAGTGATGGCTTGGTGGGAACATAAATATTTAAAAGCATGCTCTCTGCTTGTAAAATTGAATATTTTTGTAAATGCTTTATAGATGATCTCATTACTTTCTGGAGTGGGGCTTTATATGATTTCAATCAATTTTTTAGAGACTTAAATATCAATACTAATTTTCGATAATTTACATTAGGTAATATTGGTGATATAATCAGGCTCTTAGATTTAGCAATTTTGATTGATAGAATAGAAAGTTTTAGAGTAAAATATTTAGAACATAAACTTGTGTTAGTAATTACTTACATCATGCTCATATAAAAACAAATGCTGTTAAAAAGCAATTTATAAGGTTAAGTAGGCTCACCAGTGAAGATGAGATATTTTCACTGGATGCTGACAGCCTTAAGAGTATGTTTCTTGAGAGAGGTTACAACAAATATTTTTTTAGATAAAATTATAAAAGAAGCTGTAACTAAGGGACAACATATTTAAGTATATTCTAAAAAATGGCTTAGAAAAGAATTTTAAAGAATTGAGGACTAAGTCAGAATAATTAGGAAAAAATTGCTAAAGCTTTTCCTTCATCAATTTCTTTAGATATGGATGTTATAAAAATATACTTTTAAATAATTAGAAAACTATTCTTGGTAATATTGATTCATCCAATGTAATAGGTGATAGACCTTTATTCACATATAAAATTATAATAATATTAAAGCAATTTTAGAAAGGTCTAAAAAGGAAAATTGAAAAAGAGAATACATCTATTTTTGAACCTACAAGTACAACAACTACAAATATTGTAGATTCATTAGTAATTCATCTAATGTATGTATAAAAGGTGTAAATACACTTTTTTGTACGAATGGTAAGTTGGACTGTAATTCTAAGGGAATTGTATATTTGGCAACATGTGAAACAAATGTTATGAAAATTATCTAAAATAACTTATGAACATGTTACAGCTATAAAAAGAAAGATTGAATAATTCATTAGCTAAACTTGCAACAGTTTGTAAGGACTTCAGGATATTTCACTTTTTTTTTGTTTTGGACTATGTTACTTTCAGTGAATTTGAAGGCAATTGCAAGTATATCTTGATTGTAATGAATCTAAATGGCAGATTAGAAGGTCAGCAGATAAAGTACCTGGACTCAGTGAATATATAAACATTAACCCTAGGATTCAGCAAGCTCTGCATGGTGTGCAGGAATAGAGCAAGAGCTGCTGCAGGCAATATGGCCTATGTGCGATCCAGGAATGAGCTACCAGGACGTGCATGGGCGCTCCTGCACTATTCCTGCATGGACACAGCCCCTGTGTGCTAATTACTTCATTTGCTGGTGAAAAACATGCAAATGAGATGAATTAGCAATCCAGGAAGCAGGCAGGCATCCTTGCAGGAATAGTGTAGACTGCAGAAATGTATTCAGCCAGTAGCTGAATACATTTCTGCAAACTACAAAATGGAGGCATGACAGCTCATAAAAAAGCATGTATTAAAGGGGTTTGGCATGCCAATGGCCAAATATATGGCCATAGGAATGAAAAATAGTTTCAAAATGATAAAAAACAACTTTTTGTTTTGGCCAATTTTGGCCGTTTAAGAGTAGGGCTGTGGTGCACAAACGGGATCGGCAAGAAAATAAGAAAAAAAGCTGGAAATAAGCTTTTAAACAAAAATCATCATTTTGCCAAAATAGTCAATGGCATGTATAACACAACAAGACCATTGAATAGTGGTTGCTAAGGGAAAGGCTGGGTGTGACAGTTTTGTAACCATGCATTTGCAGTCAGTTATATGCAAATGACAGGAATGATACTGAATTACAGATTTCCCTCAGTGTTAGCTTGCACCTGACCATGTAGGTGCAATAACACCATGGTCTAAGCCTAAGTGCTAGATGACCTCATGAGGTGGAGTGTCATGACTGCTCTAAGGTTATTGGAGCAAAGTGGCCCATGTTTGCCTTTAGCTAAGCACAGCTAAGGAAGGGGGTGTGTCTGAAGCTGCCAAGCAGTATTTACATTGCCTAAACAGGTGTGCATGCCATGCACCGGGTTATAAAAAAAAAAAAAAAAAAAAAAAAAAAAAACAGGAAATAGCAGCTTCGTTCACATCTGAGCACTGGGTTTGTGTGGTGTACCTCAGGGCTTAACTGGGAAGGCAATGGGAAGGGAAAACATCAATAGGAAGGTAATCAAGGAGAACTAGCATAGCTGGCAGGTGAAATGTATAAGAAACAGCCAATTACACAGGCAGCAGCCCAGCCCAGCACACTACTATAAACTATGCAAACACCTTTCACACTGTTTTTTCATGCAAACTCTACACCACCGGTGTACACACAAATTTTACCTGACAAAACCAACAAAATAATAGGGGCTGCTGCCACTCTCATAAATCAATATGTAGAAGAGGCTGAGGGTGGTGAGGATGAGAATGCTGACGACCAAACCACAGTGAGAAGAAGGAGAATAATGTACAGACACAGGGTAACCTACCATGGGTTACATGAGCCGGAGATAGTGGAGTGCTGTAGGGTGGACAGAGACCTCCTACAGCAAATGGTTGAGCTGTGAAGGCCACTCCTCACACACAGAACCAACAAAGAGGAACCCATCCCAGTGGATACCAAGTTATGTGTAGGCTTATGAATACTAGCAACAGGTACCTCCCAAAGGCCAACTGGGGATATGATGGGTATCTCACAGGCATCAGCATCCAGGGTACTCCACCAGTTCCTGGATGCCATGTCAGCATATGCCGGTGAGCACATACATTTCCACAACACCCGTGATACGTTGACCAGCAATATGCGTCTCTTCCACCAAATAGAAGAATACCCTGAGGTAGTGGGTGCTATAGACTGCACACACATACACATCAAAGCACCACCCGAAGAATGGGGTAGGGTCTATATAAACTGCAAGGGCTTCCTGTCAATCAACTGCCAGGTCATGTGCGATGCCCAGAGCATTATAATGAATGCATGTGCTGGCAGTCCTGGAAGCTATCACAACTCCCACATCTGGCATATATGCTGTACCAGAGATTTGCCAGTGAGGACATCCCATATGGCCACTTAGTGGGGGATGGTGGTTATGCACCAGAGCCGTGGCTGATGACACCCCTCAGAAATGCACACACACCTGAACAAGAACTCTATAATGAGGCACACACACAAAGCAGAATCATAACAGAGCATGTGTTTGGGATGCTCAAGTCATGGTTCCAGTGACTGAACATATCCGGTGGAGCCTTGCAGTACTCTCCAGTGGCATGTACCCAAATTGTCATTGTATGTGCCATGCTACACAATATGATCCTGTGGAAACAACTGCAGTGGGAACAGCAAGGGGCAGGGCCACACAGCCCCCACCATTGCCAAGACCAGCACAGGCACAGACTGACTTGGAGGAGGAATAACCTGAGCCTGCCCCAGTAGGCAGAAAGGGGCATGCCCAGTATGCCCAGGCTTTGGCAAAGAGGCAACGCATAGCACATACACTGACACAGTAGGAACTCAGGGAATGACAACTCTCTCTGACTCACACATACAGTAAAACGGATTCCAAACATGACACTACTTGTGCTTTACCATGTATAGGGAGTGTACTATGTGCATCTGACATAGTCAGCCCTCCAGCACCATCCTCAATACTGGCACAGCCACAGGGTAAGTCACTCTGCCTATCAATTGCTGAAGAATTGAGTAGTATGTTCTGCTACTTGTGTCTATGATACAGATGTGAGCATGCAAGGGAATCGGGTAGCTGAATGGGATGAAGCAGATAGTAGACACCTATATGGGCAGCATGAAATCCATAACAAATACTGCTGTCAACATAGTAGGCAGTACTAGACAAGGTGACAAATCCCACTGCAGGACATGTGGTGGGCCAAATGTGTGTCCATAGGACACACACATGCATGTCAGTAGGGCTCATATACCCAACAACAGTCTCAGCCAGCAGGACAGGTGGAGATGACCACAAAGAAAGGCTGGGCTAAGGCCTGTGATTGATGGCAATGGAGAACAGCCCGCCTCCAGACCTACACAGACAGACTGCAACAGGTCAGGCAGTTGGATGTTAGTTCTGAAGGTTAAGAAGTCTGAAACTGAAATGTAGGTCAATAAAACCTAAGATCTTGTCTCCACTGATATGCCTCTAGTCTGCATGATATGTCAGAATACAGAATGAAATGTAAGCCAATACAGTACCTGAAATGCAAGTACAGTCATAGCAAATGTTTACAGTTTTCAGGTGTGTCCCCCCCCCCCATAATCCTACAAAGAAATGTAGTAACATGTATGTGTGGGATTAATAACAGTGGAGCACAGATTACCTGAGATGGACAAATTAGCAGGATAGATTGTTGTACGTGTATGATATGTAGGGCTCTGTGTGTTAGGTTGTCATGTGTTGTATATTCTGTGGAAGTGGTCAGCATATAGGCATGGAGGGTCGTGTCACAGTAGCCTATGGCCAGTACTGTTGATGACAGAGCCATGTTCTGACAACTGCAGTGCCAACCACAATGTATCCCAGCAAGACCCAATTCAGCAGTCATCAATACTCATTGTTCAGATGTCAATATCTGTCACCATCTAAAAGATGGATATGCCATGAATGTGGGCCAAAACATACACACAGTACACAGGTGGAAGTACCCTAGACAGAGTACATAAAATTTAACTGTCAACTGCACACACCTTTGGAATTGTACATACAAGTTAGCAGCACATTAGTTGTCTGTGTAGTATGGAATGCTGATGTAGTCTGGCCAATCACTGGCAGACCACAAAAGGCACAGTTATAAAGTAATGAGAAACTGCTGATGTCCCCACACAAGCCAGCATAAGAGGAATGCCCCACGTATATCTGTGAGTCAGCTGCAAGAAGTTTCCATAGCACACATGCACTCAGCTCACCCCACCATCAGCCACAGGTTCATCACAGGTCATATCCCTGCTGTTGGGAATGAGTACAGTATGACCCCTACTTTTGTATGGGAATAACCACAGAATGCAGCATGCTGAAGAGGTGTCACATGCAGGTGTGCCCCTAGCTGTAAGTAGCACCCTGCCAGCATCCACACCAATTAATTAATAAGGACAAAACTACTGTAATTAACACCTTGTGCACCTACCCTGTCTCCCCAGGGGAATCCAGTGGCTTGCGGCCTGTGACTGTAGGAGTGACAGAATGCACTGGCCTGTTACAGATGGCCTGCATCTCAACCAAATGCCCTACAGGCCTCTGTCAAAGGCCTGTGCCTCACCCATATTGCCAATGTATGTTATCTCATAGAGACCCAAATAACAACATAACACAGTCCGCAGAACACAAATGAAAAGCCATGTTGACAAATCCCAATAGCATGCCCACCATGTTCTACTGCATGAACTGTGCACCAACCCCTAACTACCACTGGGATGAAGGGATAACTATAGTGATACTTATCAGATATCGCTCGCATAATGTTAAGAAGAGGACAGAATAACGGGGGGGGGGTGTAGAAGCATGGATGCCATGGAGTGTGTGAAGTCTGAAACTCTGATGTGTGTCCATACTATCCCTGTCTTCAAACCCAGTAATGGATGGCTACAAACCTGTTCATAAACCACAATGTGAAGGGGAACTGACCAGATATATGATCCCTGCCTCTGGGTAAGTTGTGTGAATCTGTACAGCTGAGAGGTATGGCCACAACAGGATATGGCTATTCTGTCACATCGATAGATGTGCAAGCAGAGGATCCTCAGCCACCACAATACCAAGGTGCTTGACTATTTACACAGACCCATCAGCAAGTGTTTGCAGCTCCCCATCCAGAATGGCATGAGTGTGCAAGAATATGTAGGCTGCAGACCACAATACTGGACACAGCTTCATTCATCTTGTATTCCCCAGGAAATTACTATGAGCAAATAAGTATATCTGTCAGTAGTTGATGACATAATACATCACAGTGTAAAACAGTACATATGTCTGAATATCTCTGCTAACATCAAAACCATGTAGCACAAGCAGCACAGACACCATTAGTTATAGTATCTCACTATCCTTTGCCCATTGTGACTCCATATTGTCAACCCATCTACAGATATCCTGCAGAAACAGGTCGGTAGCTGTAGGTGTACAACACAAATGCCTGCACTGGAGTACAACCTGTAATGGATTCACACATTCAATACAGAAGGTCATAGTGAGCATGCTCCCACACTTAGAGAAACAAAGCCCATGTCTGACAACAAAATACAGAAGGGTCATACTGAGCATGCTCTGACGCTTATAGAAATGAAGCCCATGTCTTACAACTACAGTGAACTATACATATTCATCAGTCGCAGATTTCTGTGCACACACACCACATTGCACATCATTTATGCTTTGCACACACATCAGATAGGAATACACATGTATATCCAAGGACAACACACTATAATAGGTCAGAAATACACAAACATAGATGTGGGGAAGAGAGAGACAGACAGTGACAAAGAGCTTCCTGTCATGAGGCCTGTCCCATCCATCACACATCCAATTGACCAATATCACATGATGTGACAGTGTCTATCACTGTAGACATTTGCTTCTGGTAGCCCCCAGCACTATAGTGTCTGTGATGCTTGTGATAACTGTGTAACATGACAGTACAAGTCATTATTCATCTAACAGTCATATACCCAGTCCTGTCAAATGTAAAGTTGTGTGTAACTGAGTGTTGTGTGTGAGTTTCCAGAGGAATGGTTTATGGCCTATTCACACACACTGCACTCCCCATTGCCCTAGTTTAGCTAGCCTTCTGATGTCAGTCACTTTGAAACACCCCTTTAGATAAGGATCATCCCTTTAAGCTATGTGATGTGTGCAATAACTGCATAATGCTATAGCATGACATACTAGTTAGGTAGGAGTTCTAATCCCAGACATGGCCACTGTGTGTGTGTTTGTGTGTTTAGGGATCAATGATTTTGAGGTCATTCACAGACACTACACATCCCATTTCCCTAGTTTAGCAAGTCTGTTGATGTCATTTAGCTTGGAATACACCTTTGGACAAGGGCTAACTTTATAAGCTCCATGACATGTGCAATAACTGTGTAATGCTATAATGTAACATACTAGTTAGGTAAGAGTTTTAATCCCAGGCATGGCAACTGTGAAACTCTGTGTGAGTGTGTTTGTGTTTAGAGAGTAATGTTTTTGAGGCCATTCACAGTCACCACACCTCCCACTGCCCTACTTTAGCAAGTCTGCTGATGTCAGTCCCCTTGAAATACCTCCTTGGACAAGGTTCAGCCCTGTTAGCTCTGTGGCACATGTGATAACTGCGTAATGTTATAGTGTAACATACTAGTTAGGTAGGAATTCTAATTCCAGACATGGCAACTGTAAAACTCTGTGTGTGTGTGTGTGTGTGTGTGTGTGTGTGTGTGTGTGTGTGTGTGTGTGTGTGTGTAGAGATCAATGCTTTTGAGGCCATTCACAGTCACTACACTTCCCATTGCCCTACTTTAGCAAGCCTGCTGATGTCAGTCACCTTGAAATACTTCCTTGGACGAAGTTCACCCCTGTAGGCTTTGTTGTGCATGCAATAACTGTGTAATGCTATAGTGTGATGTACTAGTTAGGTAGGAGTTCTAATCCCAGACATGGCAACTGTGAAACTGTGTGTGTAGAGAGGAATGCTTTTGAGGTCATTCACAGTCACTACACCTCCCATTGCCCTACTTTAGCAAGCCTGCTGATGTCAGTCACCTTGAAATATCTCCTTGGACAAAATTCAGCCTTGTAAGCTCCATGGCACATGCAATAACTGCATAATGCTGTAGTGTAATGTACTAGTTAGGTAGGAGATCTAATCACAGACATGGTAACTGTGAATCTGTGATGTGTTTAGCGAGTAATGCTTTTGAGGCCATTCACAGTCACTACACCTCCCATTGCCCTACTTTAGCAAGCCTGCTGTCAGTCACCTTGAACTACCTCCTTGGACAAGATTCAGCCCTGTAAGCTCCATGGCATGTGCAATAACTGCATAATGCTATAGTGTGATACAATAGTTAGGTAGGAGTTCTTTAGCAAGCCTGTTGATGTCAGTCACCTTGAAATACCGCCTTGGACAAGATTCAGCCCTGCAAGCTCCATGGCACGTGCAATAACTGTGTAATGCTATAGCGTGATGTACTAGATAGGTAGGAGTTCTAATCCCAGACATGGTGACTGTAAAACTCTGTGCATGTGTGTAGACAGTAATGCTTTTGAGGCCATTCACAGTCACTACACCTCCCATTGCCATACTTTAGCAAGCCTGCTGATGTCATCTACCTTGAAATGCACCTTTGGAAAAGGGCTATCTCTATAAGCTCTTTGGTGTGTGCCATAAATGTGGAACAATGTAATAGCAATAACTACACAGCTATGGGTTTAAATCTAATCTGTGGCAAGTGTTTGTGTGTGTACTTATGTATGTGTTTACCTCAAAGATTTTGGCCCCATTTACAGCAAGTACACATCTCAGCGCCTGATTTTAGCAGTCCTGCAGATATCATCCACCTTTCAAGTATCTGTTGCAAAGCCTAAACCATGTCAGGTGAGTGGTGCATGTGGTAAATGTGTAATATAATGGTCCGCAAAGGTTGCTAGATAGATGTTTGAACCTCACCCCTGGTAAATGTGTGATTAGGGTAAAATTACTTTTGGGATCTCTCACCCACTACATCACCCAATGCCAGTATTTACAACGACTGGTGATGTTCCTCACCTTAGACGTACCTTGGGACAACATCCATCCAATAAACTCTGTGGTGTGTGTGATAAATGCTGTACACTGTAGTAGCAATACATAGGTAGGTAGAGGTTTGAGTCTCAGTCCTGGCAAGTGTGTGTCTATCATCAGTATCCTGTGTGGAGGTTGCTGTGATTGTGTAATAACAGGATGCACTGGGGGGGGGTCAGTTTTGCTAAATTATTATATTGAGGACCTACTATATGTCACAATTTCCACCTTACAAGGACAACTGATGTCAACCAGCAGAGATGCTTATGTAAATAATCGATAGCCCTACATGTGAAATTATGGATCGGTGAACAATATAAGCAACCC
>NC_056746.1:1399320895-1399335895 GCF_019279795.1 Protopterus annectens
TTCACTAACAAGTACTACACAATCGTAGAAGTGAAAGCAGTTGTTCATTACTATTCAGTATGTGTACTGACAGATATATTGGAAAAAACAGCAAACATCTTCATAGCTGTGATGGCTTAGTGATTAACTGCTCTGAATATAGTGTACAGGGTCCTGGATTCAAGAGCTGTATGTTTTGTTGCTGCTCAGAACAAGGACTGTTGGATACAGAATGGTTAAGGTTGTTTTGCACAGCTTTAAGTGGGTTTGTGTTGGTTTGCCTGATTGTAAGCAGTGGTAACATGCAGTTAAATGAAAAGGCCCTTACACCGTTTCAGCTTCACTTACCAGTGCACAAATCTGTTTAGTATTTATATTGCAGCAATGCTGAAACCTGCAAAGCATGGCTCAGCCCTAGTAACCAGTGATCACATTCCAGTCTGATAAAATAGCAGGGTAATGACATCTTTAATAAGTGCATTTAATTCCATGTACATAGCATGCATCTATGTGCTGTCATTACAGTAGCAAGGGGTGTGAGTCTACTGTCTGGGAAACCTGAGTATGTAGATATATATATATATATATATATATATATATATATATATATAGATAGATAGATAGATAGATAGATAGATATATGGCTTGTACAACACTCTTTTCCATTTGAATGTGTCCCACTTTATATGCAATCACACTGGCATGTAGTGTATCATTAAATTACTACTGTTAACAGTGCTTTCACAAGTAAGGGTAGATTGCAGATTGTAGTACTGGAACCAAACACCCCTGCATACAAAGATGGACTCTGAGTCCTGACTAACATGTTCTTGGTGTGTGAGCTGTGTGTCATTAAGTATTTGCTACTGGATATTGATCTGACATGTGGATATTAACTGTAGACTACTGTTTGTATAGGACATGTCATTGAGGGCTGCTGCTATGCAGAGTTTTTCCAGTGGGGACATCCCATATGGCCACCTAGTGGGGGACACTGGTTATGCACTGGAGCCATGGCTGATGACACACATCAGAAATGCACACACACTCGAACAAGAACTCCATAATGAGGCACATGCACAAACCAGAATCATAATAGAGCGTGTGTTTGGGATGCTCAAGTCATGGTTCCAGTGCCTGGACATATCCGGTGGAGCCTTGCAGTACTCTCCAGCTACATGTACCCAAATTTTCATTGTATGTGCCATGCTATACAATATGATCCTGTGACAACTGCAGCAGGAACAGCAAGGGCAGGGCCACACAGCCCCACCATTGCCAAGACCAGCACAGGCACAGACTGACTTGGAGGAGGAATAACCTGAGCCTGCCCCAGTAGGCAGAAAGGGGCATGCCCAGTATGCCCAGGCTTTGGCAAAGAGGCAATAGCACAGCACATACACTGACACAGTAGGAACCCAGGGGATGACAACTCCCTCTGACTCACACATTCAGTAAACCGGATTCCAAACATGACACTACTTGTGCTTTACCATGTATAGGGAGTGTACTATGTGCATCTGACATAGTCAGCCCTCCAGCACCATCCTCAATACTGGCACAGCCACAAGGTAAGTCACTCTCCTATCAATTGCTGAATGGAGTAGTATGTTCTGCTACTTGTATGATACAGATGTGAGCATGCAAGGGAATCGGGTGGCTGAATGGGATGGCAAGCAGATAGTAGACACCTATATGGGCAGCATGAAATCCATACTGCTGTCAACATAGTAGGCAGTACTAGACAAGGTGACAAAACCCACTGCAGGATATGTGGTGGGCCAAATGTGTGTCCATAGGACACACACAATGGACACACACACGCATGTCAGTGAGGCTCACATCCCAACAACAGTCTCAGCCAGCAGGACAGGTGTAGATGACCACAAAGAAAGACTGTGCTAAGGCCTCTGATTGATGGCAATGGAGAACAGCCCCCCTCCAGACCTACACAGACAAACTACAACAGGTCAGGCAGTTGGATGTTAGTTTTGAAGGTTAAGAAGTCTGAAACTGAAATGGAGGTCAATAAAACCTAAGATCTGTACTCCACTGATATGCCTGTAGACTGCATGATAGGTCAGAATACAGAATGAAATGGAAGCCAACAGAGTACCTGAAATACCAGTACAGTCATAGCAAATGCTTACAGTTGTCAGGTGTGCCACCCCCCCCAAAATCCTACAAAGAAATGTTGAAACATGTATGTGGGATTAATAAAAGTGGAGCACAGATTACCTGAGCTGGCCAAATTAGCAGGATAGATTGTTGCATGTGTACAATATGCAGGGCTCTGTATTTTAGGTTGTTGTGCATTGTATATTCTGTGGAAGTGGTCAGCATGTAGGTATGGAGGGTTGTGTCTCAGTGGTCTGTGGTCAGTACTGTTGATGACAAAGCCATGTTCTGACAACTGCAGTGGCAACCACAATCCATCCCAGCAAGACCCAGTTCAGCAGTCATCCGTACTCACTGTTCAAATGTCAATATCTGTCACCATCTGAAAGATGGATATGCCATGAATGTGGGTCCAGACATACACACAGTACACAGGTGGAAGTACACTTGAAAGAGTACATAAAATTTAACTGTCAACTGCACATAACTTTGGAATTGTACATACAGGTTAGCAGCACATTAGTTGTCTGTGTAGTATGGAATACTGATGTAGTCTGGCCAATCACTGGCAGACCACAAAAGGCACAGTTATGAAGTAATGAAACTGCTGATGTCCCCACAAGCCAGCATAAGGGGAATGCCCCGTATATCTGTGAGTCAGCTGCAAGAAGTTTCCATAGCACACATGCACTCAGCTCACCCCACCATCAGCCACAGGTTCATCACAGGTCATATCCCTGCTGTTGGGAATGAGTACAGTATGACCCCTACTTTTGTATGGGAATAACCACAGAATGCAGCATGCTGAAGAGGTGTCACATGCAGGTGTGCCCCTAGCTGTAAGTAGCACCCTGCCAGCATCCACACCAATGAATTAATAAGGAGAAAACTACTGTAATTAACACCTTGTGCACCTACCCTGTCTCCCCAGGGGAATCCAGTGGCTTGCGGCCTGTGACTGTAGGAGTGACAGAATGCACTGGCTACAGATGGCCTGCATCTCCAAATGCCCTACAGTCCTCTGTCAAAGGCCTGTGCCTCACTGCCAATGTATGTTATCTCATAGAGACCCAAATAACAACATAACACAGTCCGCAGAACACAAATGAAAAGCCATGTTGACAAATCCCAATAGCATGCCCACCATGTTCTACTGCATGAACTGTGCACCAACCCCTAACTACCACTGGGATGAAGGGATAACTATAGTGATACTTATCAGATATCGCTCGCATAATGTTAAGAAGATAGAATAACGGGGGTGTAGCATGGATGGAGTGTGTGAAGTCTGAAACTCTGATGTGTCACTACCCAGTGCTACAAACCTGTTGGATAAAAATGTGATAAACCACAATGTGAAGCAGAAATGGACCGATGTGAAGTGGTGACACCACAGAATACCAAGGTGCTGGCTTTACACAGATGTATCAAATGTCTGCTATCATGTGCAAAGATTTGCTCCCACCACAATACTGCAAAATCATTCATGTTGCAGTCAGTAGAATTGTAAATGTCCAAAATAAGGCTAAAACAATACTGACACATTCATCTGTATTCACAAACAAACTGTAAAACAAATACTATATCAACTCTAATGTCTAACCAAAACACATCACATACAAAATCCTTTGCATTATTACTCACTCAACCTGTTTCCCACAATGTTTTCCATACAAAATCATATGTGAAACATATGCCTGCACACAAACAGTGTACACTGAATGATACATGAAATCATGTCAAACACACTTAAAATAACACATTGAAACAGAATTGCATGCCTGACAAAATACATGTAAACAACATGCTTCACGTGAGTCTGACAGTGTGATGTAACATGATGCTTTACATATTTTCACATTGCCTGTGATGACAATTCACATCATATCTGCCCTCAATACACATATGTAGGACGAACTGCATTTCAGCACTGTAGACATAGTAGTGTGTTGGATAGACATGTACATTCACCACAATTATGTGTCATGTTGTATCACTGTAGCATTGTGCAGTTGAGGACATAGTGGTTCAGATGTCACACTGATGTAATACTCTGGTACAAATAAGTATTCTTTTCATACATAGACTGTCTGATGTAGGTTTTGATGAATACTTTGGGTAATTCACAACAGTCCCTGCCCTATGTGTTAACAAATTGGACAGTCCTTATAAACTCTGATGTCAATAACTAATACTTGTGATGTGGAGTTTTTATCTAGACATCACAGCTTAGGTGTTTGTGTGTGTGTGTCTGTGTTTTGTGCACCGTGTGTGTGTTTGGTGTTTACAGTACATGAGGCCATTCCCAGTCACTCCATTGCCCATACTGCCTGCTGATGTCATTCAAATAGCTGGAAGTTCTAACCTGGTGTGTGCCAATAACAATAAGCTATGGGATCTCTGTTTGTATGATAATGTACTACATAGTTGGTTTTGAGTCCTGCAGTCATCACCACATGGCAACTAAACTGTGTGAGTGGTATGTGACAGTATTTTACATAATGGTACAGTGTACAGAGTTTGCCTATTAAATGTGATTGTAAATATTTTGTAGCCAATGTGATGTTCCTCACAGACATGGACAATTATAGTAAACTCTGTGGTGTGTTGTGTAATGCAATACATGTGTGTGTGTGTGTGTGTGTGTGTGTGTCTATCATCAGTATCCTGCAATGTGGAGGTTGCTGTGATTGTGTGTGTAATAACAGTGATGCATCTGGGGGGTCAGTTTGCTAAAATTATTATATTGAGGGACCTACTATATGTCACAGTTTCCACTTGCCACAAGGACAACTGATGTCAACCAGCAGAGATGCTGCAGGTAACAATGTCGATAGCCCTACATGTGAAATTATGGATCGATTGAACAATATAAAGCAACCCTTGTATTACGCCGAGAAAACACTCTCCACCCATGTCTTTTACACACAGACACACTTGACTAGGCAACAGCTACTATATTGGTAGTCTCCTGAATATTTCCCACAGATAGTAACCATGGGGTGATTGCAGTATGGGACTACATGCTTATGTTGACCAACACCTCACTGCTACTGACATCAGAATGTTCTTGTGATGTGGTAACATCTCCTGACTGAGGGGTGTGTTTTCCAGCAAGTAAAAAGGACATGGCACCCTGTTCCATCTCTCACAATAGGCAAAAAACTGGCTTACAGTGGTTACACTTTTTGCTGTGTTTCCCACTGATGATGCTCTTCAACATCCTGTAGAGTTTTGAAAATGTAACCCACAAAGGGAATACAATGCCTTATACACATGCCCCTGTATGGACCAGATGTCACTAACTCCACTGAATACCTGTATCATGTTGTCGAAATGTAGGTGCAGGCACAACCTCATGTCGGCATAGCCAGGTCACACACCAAATGAGGTCAGAATGCTACATCAGATGATAACAATCTGTCCACACAACATGCCCCAGACACCTCAAGTACTTCCACACATCACCCAGAACATGCATGTGGGACATGTGCATAACCCAGACACTGTCCATGTTATGGAACATAGATCACATACATGGCAAGAATTGCACAGCACTGACCATCCACAATAGTAACCCAGATGAGTGGATGGTGAGTACTACACATGTGTGGGCTAATCCAGGGATTACATCCCTGAGCCACACTGAGACCATTGTCCCAGACCTGATGCCAAGGTATTACTTTGCCTAGCTTATATAGCCTTCAGGGCACAGTCATCTACTACACACATGTGAAGCAATGAACCCATCTCAGCACTGGCAACAGCCTTCAGGCACAGTCATCTACTACTACACATGTGAAGCAATGAACCCACCCATCTCAGCACTAGCAAGTGTGTGTGTGTGTGTGTGTGTGTGTGTGTGTGTGTGTGTCATCTACTACACACATGTGAAGTAATGAACCCATCTCAGCACTGGCAAGGTGTGTGTGTGTGTGTGTGTGTGTGTGTGTATGTGTGTGTGAGTGTATAATGTGTATGTGAGTGTGTGTGTGTGTGTGTGTGTGTGTGTGTGTAAGTGTGTCTTGTGTGTGTGGAGATTAATGATTTTGAAACCATTCGCACTCACTGCACCTCTCATTGCCCTACTGTAGCATGCCTGCTGATGTCAGTCACCTTGAAATAACCCTCCGTCCATATATCAGCCTGCAAGCTTCTGGCATGTGATAACTGCTTACTGTAGTGTAGTAAACTAGTTAGGTAGGAGTTCTAATCCTGACCCCTGCCAACTGAAATAATGTGTGTGATTTCCTGAGAGAATGGATGTGTCTTCCTTGACGCCTGCATTTGTGGACAAACACATGTACTACACTTCCCTTAACCCTCCTTTAACACTGTTGCTTATGTCACCCAGCTTCAAAGATACCTTTGGACAGCTCTCCAACATGTAAGCTCCATGATTTATGCACATGGAATAACTGCATAACAATATAATAGCAATACATAGTCAGGTGCAGGTTTGAAACTCGGTACTGGTAAGTGTGTGTTTGTGTGTAAGTTATATCAGTGTCCTGTGTGGGTATCGGGTGGTTGTGTAATAACATGGTCCATTGCAGTGGGGTTTTGCTACATCATTATATTGAGGAGCTACATGTCCCATTGTCAACATTACAAGGCCAACATTCTCCAAACATTGTAGAGATTGTTGTTGACAATCCTCAGCCATACATGTGTACAGCCATGTGCAATTACCATGTGAAAGTATGGATTAGTACACAATATAGGCAACCGTCATAATGTCCAAGTACCACTCTCCACCCATGGATCATACACAAATGTGCTTGGCTCTTACTCTCCTACTCCTTCCTGTCTTACCTTGTCTCTGTCTCTCTCTCTCACTCCCTCTCTGGTGGATGTGAACAAGTACACCTGCTTTGCTTAGGCAGCAGCTAGAGTTTTGTAAGTGATGCTCATGATCAGCTGATGACCTGTGCATGAATTACAGCCCCCCCCCCACTTTCTAATTGCATGTGGAACAGTTGTGGTATCATTCCTATAACCGTTGCATGGAATCACACTCCTATAACTAAGCACTTCATGGCACCCCAGCCGAGGATATAACCGAGAACCTCTTGCTGTGAGGTGGCAATGCTAACTGCTGCCACCATGGATATATATATATATATATATATATATATATATATATATATATATATACATACACACACACACACACACACACATATATATATATATATATATATATATATATATATATATATATATATTATATACAGATATTATACAGATTATATTTACAGATAGAGCTATATGCTATATATATATATATATATATATATATATATATATATATATATATATATGTATAAAACAATATATAGATGTATATAAATACATATATAAATATATATGTGTATGTACATGTATGTATACATATATCTACATATGTATATTTATATATATATATATATATATATATATATATATATATATATATATATATATATCCATATCCTTGTTATGTGTAAACATGAGTGTTGTATTTACCTTCTCAGACGTATCCCACCATATTTATCTGATATGTGTTTATACAGATATAACAACATACTGATTCAACAATATTTTCACTAACAAGTACTACACAATCGTAGAAGTGAAAGCAGTTGTTCATTACTATTCAGTATGTGTACTGACAGATATATTGGAAAAAACAGCAAACATCTTCATAGCTGTGATGGCTTAGTGATTAACTGCTCTGAATATAGTGTACAGGGTCCTGGATTCAAGAGCTGTATGTTTTGTTGCTGCTCAGAACAAGGACTGTTGGATACAGAATGGTTAAGGTTGTTTTGCACAGCTTTAAGTGGGTTTGTGTTGGTTTGCCTGATTGTAAGCAGTGGTAACATGCAGTTAAATGAAAAGGCCCTTACACCGTTTCACCTTCACTTACCAGTGCACAAATCTACTTAGCATTTATATTGCAGCAATGCTGAAACCTGCAAAGCATGGCTCAGCCCTAGTAACCAGTGATCACATTCCTGTCTGATAAAATAGCAGGGTAATGACATCTTTAATAAGTGCATTTAATTCCATGTACATAGCATGCATCTATGTGCTGTCATTACAGTAGCAAGGGTGTGAGTCTACTGTCTGGGAAACCTGAGTATGTAGATATATATATATATATATATATATATATATATATATAGATAGATAGATAGATAGATAGATAGATATATGGCTTGTACAACACTCTTTTCCATTTGAATGTGTCCCACTTTATATGCAATCACACTGGCATGTAGTGTATCATTAAATTACTACTGTTAACAGTGCTTTCACAAGTAAGGGTAGATTGCAGATTGTAGTACTGGAACCAAACACCCCTGCATACAAAGATGGACTCTGAGTCCTGACTAACATGTTCTTGGTGTGTGAGCTGTGTGTCATTAAGTATTTGCTACTGGATATTGATCTGACATGTGGATATTAACTGTAGACTACTGTTTGTATAGGACATGTCATTGAGGGCTGCTGCTATGCAGAAATGGCATGCCTATCAGTGTCAGATGTCTATCTGTCAAAACATTCATCCTAATGCATAAGCATAGCTGATGTCTGTCTGTCCTCTGTACAGATGTGTAGGTGTCAGGTATCTATCTTGGCTGTTTACAGGCAATCTATGCTTGACTGATACTGACATGTCTGCCCAGCTGTGTTATGAATGCCACAGGATAGGAAAATCCACCCTGTATGCACCACATGCCATAGATACCTCAACTGCACTACCACAGTCAACAGAACATGCTTGAGTACAGATTTCCAAGACAGACACTGACCATGTTATGTAATATATGTTGCATACATGTCAATTGGAGCACCTCACTGGCCCTCTGCAAGAGGCAACCAGATGATTGGATGTTGCATTTAACTCTCACCCTGAGGATCACTCACGTAGCATCAGTTGATAGATGGCCTGCTGACAAATGGCAGGTGGCATGATACCACTGTACCCACATCCCTTGCGTTTCTCATCTCTCCATGGACAATATCCTGGTACACACCTAGGAACACCTGCACCTATGGAACCCAGTACTGACAAATGTGTCAGTGTACATTACTGAAAATAACAGTGTCTGTGTGTTTGTAAACCTGTATTTGATAATAACCTGAGGGCCATCTCATCCACTACACCCCCCATTGCCATAGTTAGAAATGGCTGCTGCTGTAATGGACATTACATGTACCTTGCTACACTCTTCACCTTATGGGCTACCTGGAGCTTGCAGTGCAAGCACAGCACTATTGTGCAAATAGGTAGATAGGCAGGGATTAGCCCCTGAGTCCTGGCAAGAGTGTGTGTATGTGTGCAAGTGTGTATATTTGTAGGATACAGCATTCTGAGGCCACATTCTCCTAATCCAATACACTTTGCCTTACAGTATAAGGGATAGTGATGTTGCCGACTGTAGAAGAACCATGACAAACCATCACCCTACTATCCCTATGGCAGTATAATAGATGGATATCCCTGTAGTAGCACTCTTGAGATAGACAAGGGGTTGTATTGCAGTCATGGTGAATGTGTGATTGTGGGTATGTCAGAGTATTATCATGGGTTTCAGTGAGTACAATATCCAATGTGGGGTGTGGGTGCTGAGTATACTATCTTTACACCATGGTATCCCCAGTACATGTCCCAAGGTCCACTGTATGGGGACCACTGTCACCATCAACCATACAGGCAACTGATTATACTCTCCAGCCCAATGATGCATGTGCTGTGTGCAACTTATCTGTAACAGAATGGACTCGCTGACAAGGTAGTTAGTACTGACAAACCCAGGTCTCTCAGATGTGTCTATAACTGTTATGTGTTTGTCAGTGTGTATATGACAGTATGTATCATTCATAAACAATCAGTACATCCCCCATTACCATACTGTACAGAGCCTGGTCATGTTCTTCAGTTAACAAGTAACCTAGGACACACCTCATTCTAAAAGTTGTGTGGTGTGTGCAATTAAGGCCACACATAGTAGCAATAAGTACCTAGGTAGGGGTTCTACTTTCAGTGTTCATAGGTTCCTAGGTAGGTACTAGGCTATTGGCCCAGGGGCCTATGTAGGTCTAGCTAACAAAGTTCCCTAGCTTACGCCACCCAAGAAAGTTATTTTCCTGTGCCACTGTTGAGCTGAGACACAGAAGTGATCCCCTGGGTGTATATCCTATTTCCCATCTACTCAAGATTTTTCTTAAAAGGTGCTAATGAAGAACTTTGCTTGACATAGATGGGTAGTCTGTTCCAGAGTATGGGAAGTCTCTGGGACAGGAATCTATCCCTCCAGCATGTCCTGTTTATTGTAGTGACAAGGTTTAGGTCCCTAGAGCATGTAGCTCAGAGGGATTGGGATTTCTTTAGGTGTAGCATGTCCAACAGCTCTGGGTTTGACATAGCTTTATATATTAAGCAGAGATCACCTCGAAGTAGGTGATATGCTATGCAATAAAGCTGGAGCTTTTTTGAGACGGTCAGTGTAGGGCATTTGTTTAAGGCCAGTAATCCTCTTTGTGAAGTACTTCTGTGGCCTTTCCAGCTGCTGCAGATGTCTTGTGAGATACATTCCAAAAGGGGCGTTGTACTCTATAATGCGTCTAATGAGGGTCGATTAGAGGGGAACAAGGGTGCCAAGTAAGAGTGTGTTTGTATGTGAAGGGATCTACTTCAGTTTGCGGAAAATACATGTTCCAGGAGGTCATCTGTCTGAGAACTGACTGGCAAATGCTAACATTTCAAAGGTATCATCTTGTGGAAATTCATTCCATCAAAACTAGTAGTAGATGTGTAAATGCCCTCTTCCCCACTGTATAGCTGTACTGCGATACTGGCGTTGGTATATATAGCTGGGTGTGGATCTTGTGGACCAAGCCACCATCATTACAGTTATTGTTGTGTGTATCCCCCCCCCGCTTAGTCGGCTGTCATACTATGCAGTTTATGTTAACAAGTTAAGTAGTTGTCAATCACACTATCTGTGGTTCTACACCACCCCACACCCTCCAAAGGGTAGGGCTGTG
This sequence comes from Protopterus annectens, assembly GCF_019279795.1. Classification (NCBI taxonomy): domain Eukaryota; kingdom Metazoa; phylum Chordata; order Ceratodontiformes; family Protopteridae; genus Protopterus; species Protopterus annectens. Next base: position 1,399,332,032 of record NC_056746.1, read on the forward strand.
CCATCCACCCCAGCACACCTATGTTTAGCAAGTCAAGGATTGTACTACATTGGGGAAGGGGACATATACCCTGCCAGTACCATTGTCAATGACATTAAACTAGCAGACTGATTATTTTCCAATGTGATGTTGTGCCTTTTCTGTCTTGGTGGAATTATATAGGCTAAAATGGGTTCCCTGCAAAAGTACATACATCCATGTGTACAGTATTCTCTGTTTATTGCATCAACACCAAAGCCTCTTTGTGTGTGTGTGTGTGTGTGTGTGTGTGTGTGTGTGTGTGTGTGTGTGTGTGTGTGTGTGTGTGTGTTAAACTCAAACATGTTGTGTGTACCACCCAGTACAATTACCATTGTCCACTGTAGAAGGGCTGCTAACATCAGCCACTATGCACTCACCTGTATACACCCCTCAGACCTATCAGGCATGTGACACATGAGGTAACTGTTATACAGACCTGTGACTTGTGTTCAGCTGTACCCAGGATATGGCACAGTGAAGGTGTCACCACAGTGCCATACCCTTTGTAAGAAACAACAGCAGACCAACATCCTGCTGACACATAGACACCTACAACACAAATGGAATACATTATGGAGACCATAATCAGTCAGTGTTAATAACAGCTATAATGCATCATGGCTGGAGAGCTACACATCCTGACATGTAAGCATTAAACCTTAGTGCTGAAAACATGTTACACAGCATTACATTGGTACACCTTTGTACATTCACCCTGTGCATCAGGACTGTATTAGCTTGTCCCTGCAGCGATGTTATGGATGACAGGGATGTGGCACAGGTATCATCATATGCACATATGGTGTATTGTGGGTTTGCCAGGAACCTAGGCTGAGACATTTGGTTGACATCATGTGTGTGTTAGGGGGGTTGCATTATTAATTGGGCTGTGCAGATGTGGTGTATGTAGGTATGGGGTTGCTCTAGCTGTGTTGGTGATGTGTGTGTGTATGCATGCACACAGTTCTGTCATGTGGCAGCCCTATACAGGGATTTGTTGGACAGCTGCAGACTGTACCTGGCAGGGTGTGGAGTTCACCGTCTCTGGCCACAGACATGAGAACTGTTCCTGCCAGGGGTTCCATGGGCACTACTAGGTACAAGGCGAGATATGCTACTCTCCCCTCATGATTACATATGTCTGCTGGATCCGTGTCCCTCTTGGAATTGGCCAGGGCCACGTGCACATGGCCTGCTATGTGGTGGTGTGGACAGCACTCTTCCTGCATTGCTGGTGCTCCACTACAGGAGTGGCTCTGACCTGTTGCACATCCATGTCGACCTCCACCTGTTGGTGTTGCTAACTTACGTCCATGTGGCTGTTGCACTACTCCCACCATATGCTCAAGCACAGACAATGCATGGTCGGGGATTCCCAGCATCTCACCCAACCGTCTATCCAGGACCTCTGCAAAATAATGGTGGGCACCTGCAAGATCACGGATATTGTCGATAACAGCAGAATGAGTAGCCCTCTGGAGCCTCAGACCGTGTCTGGTATAAAATTCCATACGTGCCTGTGCATCCATGATGTCCTGAAACATGCTTCTGGTGACACCAGCTGTGGCACTTCTGCCAAGGGCATGATGACCAACAGCCCTCCTATGAGCTTCCCTGTACATCTGCCTGTGTGGCACCTTACCGGGCATCCAGCTATGGCTGTTGTGTCCAGACACATGTGCCATAGTCACCACTCTGTCTTGTCCCATGCCACTACCTGCCAACTGTCCCTCATCTCTAGCCACTGGTGATGGGGTATGTAGAGGCAATGTGACTGTGTGCGGGGATGGGGTGGATAACAGTGGGATGTCAACCAATGGCACAGCTTCAGCCCCTGACAACCCTGCCTGTGCCCCACCATACCTATCATCATTGTCAGAGTCTGTATGGGGACTAACATCAGTTTGCCTGCAGGAGGGACCCTGACCCACCTTGCCACCTGTGAGGGGAAAACAAGAAATTCACTTTAAGACCTGTATGTCATTGCTTAACTGTACACACACTCAAACACACACACACTCACACACACACACACACACACACACACACACACACACACACACACACACACACACACACACACACACACACACACACTCTTATAGGTGAGGTTGCACAAAGATACAAAGACATTACACACAGACCTCTCATTACTCAACTGTCAACATGCTTGACATATGGCACTCAACAACATGCACTGCAGCTATAGTCAATCCCTGTTACCAACATTATACATCTCTGTGATGCATGAGTTGTATTAGTAGGTGATGCCCCTTCCCCTAGAGCACACTGCACCCATGTACACAGTATTGCTGTGCACCTGTTCAGCACCCTGGCATGTACTGTGCACCATACCTTACAGGTGTACATGCCATTGCTGAATGTGTATATGTGTGTCAATTATGTTTGCTCTGCTGCTCACAGCCCCTATGTGTTTGTCTGACACATACCTGGGATGCTATAAGGACAGATGTCAATAGTGAATGCCGGATGTCTGATTTGTTGATCTCATCATCAGAGTTGCATGTATGAGCAATAAAATACAATTACACTGACAACCTTCAAAGATTACTGTGGCTATGAGGAGTATAGACACCCTTATTACATGCACCTTCTTCCCTGATATGCCATGGGGGCATGATACTGCATATGTTAACATTGCACAAATCTGATATGTGACATATGACCTGTGCAATCAAATGCAGTATCAAACAAATGTGTTAGTTGTGCAGATGCTGATTGAGATGCATACAATATGTGGGTGCATAAGTGTGTACACTCGTAACATGATGGTTTGTTGCATCAACTGTTAAGTGTACTACAGCAGTCACTATTCCTGGAAGGGGTATACTAGCATGGCCAATCTGCACTTGTCAGTATTTGGTCACTCTGCCCTAAAAATGTCCCCCAACTCTGCCAGATTGCAAGGTCAACTCATTTGCACAGCCCTTGGAGGTCACACAGTGCCTTCACTATTGCTGTGAAGTCAGGGTTATGTCTGCCACAATTCATGACCTTGATTCTGTGCAGACGCAGCCATTTTTAGTGAGCTTTGGATGTCTGCTTCAGTTCACTGTTATGTTTCAGGATGACACCCCTCCCCATCCTCAGCCTTTTTACAGATGCTTGACAACTATGAGCCACACATGAGTGTCATTTTGCAGTGTCCCAAATTCAGAACACCATGTGCACTGGCCTAATCCCTGTTAAAGAACAGCAAACTCACAGGTGTATACTGGCACCAGCAAGGTACAGATGGGGATGGTGGGCCTGAGGTGAAGTGAGGTGTTGCTTGTGCAGAACATGTATCTTAATTGATACTGTCTGTAGGTTTCGAACTTGGTCTTGGTACACCATTACATATTGCAACACATGCCTTTGGGAGACCTTTGATGTTATGCATATGCTACCTGTAGGGAGCCCTGGCTGATGTTTCATGTGGAACTACTGTCCCATCTGATTACCCTAACCCATATGCTACACTTATGCAGAGTCCAGGCAATTGTTGACACAGGTATTGTACAGCTAGTACTTGCTAGACATTCCTGCAACTCCCTCAGTGTTGCAACATGTTTCTAGGTAGCCTCAATGACCAGTTTGCAACATGTGTCATCATCTGTCTTGGATGGCCATTTCTTTATTTTCTACATTAATGTTGCCCCATACTTCCTCATCACATACATGACTGTCTGCACTGTTTGCCATGGTATATGCAATGGTGAGGTAAGGCTACATCTCCCACTCTTGCAATCTACCTGTTGGACACAGGATCCATTCCATGGCTTGTAAGATGTGTGCAAGCCATGACTGCCTCTGTTGCAGGTGAGTGGGCAAATGTGATGG
>NC_056746.1:1399345895-1399383395 GCF_019279795.1 Protopterus annectens
TCAGTGTGATGGTTGGATCAGTTGAGTGGTGGGGGAAGGGAACAGATTCAATTGACAACTGCTATCAAGTATATTTGTCAGTACACTACTATTCACTACTCTACATTCTGACCACACTTACACTCTACCTGTTGCATGGGACTGCTACAGCACACCAACAGCTATAGATATCAACAGAGCAATTGTACCCTTATTTTATTTATACACATCAGACCTGTTTCTATAACAATTTCTTTACCTGTGGGCCATGTGCAGATGAACTGTGTGCACACTACATTGCTGTTTCTACACATATTTCAGATTCACATATTAGTTCAGGCCCTGGAGTGTGTGTTGTGCCTTTCACATACATCTACTGTGACATTCTCTTGTGCAGGTTTCTTGTTGACTGGGAAAACAATCCGTGACAGCATGACACTTGAAGGACTTGTCCTGCCAGACTGCAGAGTGTGGATATCTAGCTTGCATCTATTTTATGACTGGGACTGATCAACACAGCAATTGTACACCTTTCATAGTTATACACATCATGCTAGTATTTATGTTTAGATTTCTTTACCTGTGTGCCCTGTATGGAAAATGTTGCAGTACATTACTTTTTCTATTCAGATTGCAGTTTACAACTGTAGAACCAGACTGAGATGTTAGTGGCGGTCCCTGGATTTGAACCGTGGTGTGTGTGAAAATTTGAACTACAGGCCTAGTCCTTATCAGACTGAGCTACTGGGAGGTGTTGTGTGTTGCCTGTGACATTTTTATCTAGTACATATTTTTGTGCACAGTACTTTTATTATGACATGTTGCATTATTTGTTTCCCATTTTCAGTACAAATTATGCATACACAACAGACATTGATGTCGCTGTTTGTGAAACATGTGCACATTAGCTGGATTGCATATTTGACTGTTTTACAACTACATACTGCAATTTAGATTCCTGAGTATACAGTGTAAGTTTTAAGTCTGCACCTGTTAGCCTTATACATTTTTGAGAACATTCACAGCTACATACAGCTGAAATTGAAAGGTTAACACAAGACAATGCTGGCAGACAAACAAGTAAAACACATTCTGATGGAAATATGTCCTGTTGCTTTTTTTCAGTTATTTGACATGCCCATTCTAAAGTATGCAGACAAACAGTGCTAACTCAGTTCACCTCAGTTAATGCATTCTGCAGGACATACACATCTCTATTTTTCAGGTACAAGTGAGACGATACACACCAGTGTTTGGAATCACTTTTATTAGTTTTGAAATAAATATCTGTACAACTCAGAAATCCACAATTACTATTCCTGCATGATCTGCACAGGAGAATGCTTTTCATGTCTAACTGTTATAGTAGCCCTGACATGGCACTTTCTTGGCAGGTTCACTAAGACACACACATACATATTCTAATATTCCTCTTCTGTACCTCGTTTGCTACTGACATCTGTATTACACAGCAGCTGGGAATACTCCACTGTAATGCTGGTAGCCTGACACAGGCATTTATTCCTGACTTTTACAGCACAATTATATATACAGGCAGTAGTACCATTACTATAATTTTGATTCCTTACTGCTAATAGTAGGGGGTATTCTGTACTCACCATACTGCCAATGCAGCCAGGCCAGCTTCGGGGCATGAGCCTCAACATTCTGGGACCTCTCTGTAGCAGCTGTATGGGGAGAAATCACACATTAATCACACTTGCACAGTCACAAGTTGAATGTTTTCCATAATTTGAGATACATAAGACTGTATACTTACAGACAGGTTGAACATCCTGCACTCTGGCTTCCTGGATCCACTAGTCCAAGAGTGCACCCCTCCTCTGCTTCATTATGGTGGTGACGTACCTGCTCACCAGTCTGAGGTATGCCAGTGGCATTGGTGAGATCATGTGCAAGCTGGTCCCAGACCTCTGCTTTGTACTGTGAGCCCTGGTACTGGCCCTGCAGCAGCCGGCCACATGTTTTTTTTCCTAGAAGCTCAAGCATGACCCTGGACTCCTGGATACCCCAGCATTGCACTTGGAAGCAAACACCTTCACCAACACCAGACATTTTGGCCCTACTGTGAGCAATCCCAAATGGTTATGGCTGTATTCTCACCTGTGCCATTTAAATTGGGCAGTTTTCCCACACTTTTTCTTGATTGGCCAGTTTTAATATGCTGAGCTATGCTTAGCTCCGTGCAAATCTGCATAGCAATGCTTAAACCAGGTAAGCACAGCTGAAAGCTGGTAAGCAATGCTTGCACTAGCAGAGCATTGCTTAAATCTATTTTTTCCATTAAATTTATAAAGTACTTTTTACAGTTATATTTTACATATTCCTATCCCTACTGTGTTCTACATGAGCCATATGATTGACATCTGTCATTCAATTTCCTTAAAAGTTTTTAAATAAATTGACAGAGGGGTGATTCAAACTGAGCATGTTCTACATGCTAAACCATGGCAGTACCACTATGCTACAGCCACTTGATGATGTTTAGCATCACTGTAGCACTTATCTATCATTTTCAAGATTTTAGCCAGGCTAAGCATAGCAGCGAGCCATGCAAACAAGCTGCACACTGCTTACATTTCAGATTTATTTGATGAAAAAAGACATTTTTTTAAATTTTTATTGCTTTCCTCTTGCCCTACTGCTTCCATGCCTATAGGGCAAGAGTGCATATATTCAGGGGTGTGCACTTGAAGGCTGCTGCCTTCTAGGTGTCTGTGTTTTGTTTTTCTATTTTTCAATGTCTGGGGACACTGAAATGTTAGCTACTTACATTTCAGTGTCTGCGGACACTGGTTTAGCATATAATATTAGAGCCAGGCTCTAATATTATATACATTGATACTCAACTGTGTCACAAAGTGCCATTTGGCACTTTCTGAGTGAAGGGGACATGTTACATGTGCAGGCACTGCTGACACATGCCCCCTGCACTCGTTCCTGGTTCATGTCCTTTTAGATTAAATAGCAGCATGCCTTCATGCATATTCAAGGCACCTGCTATTCTAAATGGACACAAACCACTCTGTGCAAGAAGAGTCTTATTCTTGCATGGAGTTTCGTGAATCCTGGGGTAAATGTTTCTAATGGCACAGAGATTTTTGGAGATAAAAACTTTACAAAAGTATCAATTTCACAACTAAGGGCTCAGAGATTTTAGGAGATAAAAGTTTTATAAAAGTATCATTTTCAAAAAAGTATCCTTTATTTACACATATATGCAGGTTTTATTTTGATTTGCACTTGGAATAATAAGATAACCTTTATAATGGGGAATGTAGGATACAATTGCAAAAATGATAGGTTATTAATATTCATTAATTTTCATACTTTTAATTGGTTATTTGTGGTCATTTAATGGCACATTTGTGTGTTTAACATGTGATATGAGTGTAATTCATTCATTATGAAGAGGTTCTAGCTAGTACAAATAATGAGAATGCTAATTTATTTGCCTCGGCATGTTTTCACCATATAATGTTTTCTGTTGTTTTTACATTTAATGATATGTTGCATATTGGTTTTTATTATTGCAATATTTGCTTGTGTTTGAGGCACCATTCTAAAAAAAAGATTTTCAAATAGTGAGGGTTACTTTAATGCTCTCTTTGTCAGACATAGATAGCTCTATGAAGATGATATGATACAGAGAAGAGAGAGATACAGCTTTCTAATAGACCTTGCCTATAAGCCCTGAAAATCTTCCATTCTGTTTGTGAGGAGTTTGTGTACCTTGTTTAAATGACCATCTGAAGTCTCAGTAGGTCACAGAACTGGATATAATATTTGCTTACCTGGCACAGATTTCAATATCATGGGCAAGTCTATCAAGCAAAAGGTCATCACCTACATGGGATTTGAGGTCACTTAGTATTTTCAACCCTTATTCATTCATAGCCTCTAATAAATTATACATTTGTCAGTGGTGTTTAGACAAATGACAGAATACTTATTCTTCTTCCTTTTCACTGAAGACAAAGCCATTTCTACTGCACCACTCATTTGCAATGTCAGGTGTTATGTGGTTCAAAGAAACATCAGCAGGTTTAAGGACAATGTTCCCAGTTTTGCAGTTCCTTGCATGCAGTGAGACATGGGATTCAGTTTTAAGATCTTGTGCAAAACATGCCAAAGTAGATTGGTCCCAAGATAGACCCTGAGATGAAAGGATATGGTCAGGATAGAAGTCTGCTTATTTTTTACCTATGTGGGACCATATAGTCAATGGTTGATGCAATGTTATTTTGACTTAATTTATCTTCAGATTCATAAGTTTATGTAACAGTTCATCATGGGTATAGTGTCATCTTTTTTTTTTTTTGCCAGACTGAGGGAAATCCTTCATCCAGGGTGAAACCTCTATTTTCATTTTAAGAGTATTTCAGTCACAATGCATTCATTTCAGGTAGTCCTGACCCCCTAGCATTCTTTAAAAAGGTATTCAATTATGCTGAAAAATAATGAACATGATAGGGAATTCTGATTTGTTCTAGAAAGATAAGCAAGCTTTTATTTGTTCAAGATGTGGATATCAAAGAATTTGCCTTGACAGCAAAACTCGAGAGGTAAATCTTAACACCTATGTAGAGAACACATTACTCAGTTAAGACTGGATACACTGAATCTTAATTCTTTGCAGTGCATGGACCTTAGCTGCTCTATTGTACTACTGTATATAGAATAAAAACTTCAGGAGCTTTTTTTACAGATGTGAATACCATACAACACTTAGTCTTGAAAAAAGCAGATAATGGCAATAGAGTTAGAGTCCTTTTGTATCAGACTTTTTTGCATGGCAGTGAGAAATGCTTTACTACCTTTAAAAGCTGTTTTAAGTTTTTGCATAGTTCCTTGTTGGCTGTCATGTATGTTCTATCATAAGGCCAGAGAACAACAATTCTAAGCCATGCATTAGAAAACTTTTTATGCACATCTTTGAAGACAGAGGTGGATAACAGACTTGTATTGTGCCTGATTTTGATGAGTAATAAATGTTCCCTATGTACTGCAATGGTATCCATCCTCTGTTTAAGTAATGCAATCATCAGTTATATAATTCAGTATCCATACTCATCTTTACAATAGTGCTCAAGCTTGTGGATGATGTTACAACCTGTTTATAGGATCTGGAAGATTTACATTTCATCTGTTGGTATTTGTCATGGAAAATTTTTATCCCCACTTGGCCATGACTCATGTTTTTATTATAGATGTGTAGTAGTGAAGTCAATATATAGAAGTAAAGGGGATAAGGAGTGTTAACTTTCCCACATGGTGTGTGAAGTGAGGATGCCCACTCAAAACAGTCTTTTTTCTTATATGAATGAACCTTCACCTTGTTGTGTTGATCCATTCATAGCATAGTCCAGGCAGTACTCAAGAAATCAGATTAGAATTGCTGTTCACTGGTGATCCATACTTAGATATATACATACATACAAATATTTCAAACACGAGGATTAATATCCTTCTAGCCTGCCAATATACCAAAACAGTTGTTCCTATAATAAGTGTCCAGACTATTCTTAAAAATATCTAAACTAGTGCTTAGTTTAATGTAATTTGGTTGTCTGTTCCATACATCAGATGCTCTGTCAGAGAACCAGTTAGTAGACTTTTCATTCTTGTAGGATCTTCTACAGAGGTTGTCTGATGATTCTCTACTACTTTTTGATAACCCTAAACACTCCTGGAGGTAGTTGTCTCTAAATGCCTTATAGACCTGAATAAAGTCTCTTCCTAAATATCTATATGAGATGGTATACAAGTTCAGATGTTTAAGTTTTTCAAAATAACTTAAATTTTCACATACATGGATGCTCATGGAATATTTCCATTGTATTTTTTCCATATTACTCAAGCTTGTTTTCTTATAAGGTTTCCATATTGTTATTCCATACTCAAGTTTGTGTCTAATGTAACTAACAATGACTTTATCATTTAGGATTTCTTAGACCTTATAAATCTTTTTGTACAAATTGTAATTCTAAAACTACCATTAACCCATTGGTTGATATGATTAGAAAAACTCAAAGCTGGATCTACCGATATACCCAGGTCCTTAAATGAATTTACAGTTTCAATCATTGTATGTTGTGTTAAATATTGACCTTTCAGTTTATGTCTCCAAGATCACATATGCATAGTTTTTGATCAGCATATTATTCTCCTGTGCCCAAATGGTCAATTTAGCTAAGTTCTTTTGCAGACATGCCCTATCTGTAACACATGTACTCAGTTTACCCAATTTCAAGTAATCTGCTTACAGCTGTAGAACACCTCAGATGAAAAAGATGGATTTGAAAGATACAATCTAAACAATTATGGGCCCAGGACAGAGCCCTGTTGGACACCATGACTATAACCTTGAATTTCACCTGTCCAGTTGTTGTATGATACTTGTCATGTCCTGTTTGTAAGCCATGTAGCTACCTGTTTTATCAAGAGTACATTGATGCCTAGTTGTTCTAATTTATTGAAGTTAAATCTATATAAATGAAATTCCAACACAGTTTTTCATTCACAGCAGTTTTTATATTGTTATAGAACATCATTTTACAGGTGGTAATAGATCTATTTTCAATGTATGCATCCTGACATATGGTTTCAAATCCCAACCGTTCCAGTTCTGACAGTAACTTCTCCATTATTTTTCCACATCATGAAAGTAAACTTAACGGTCTGCATGACTCTGAATTTACCCTACTCCTCTTTCCCCATAAATCCAGGTAAACAAGCATTGTGGAATATATGGATACTGACTAACAATATATATTCTAGGGTCTCTACATATAAAACATGGGATGGCAGCATTAAATCTCCTTTGATCTAGTCTAGCATCCTGTTCTCATTCTTATGATTCAGATGCACTGTTTTTGTTGTTACTGCTGTATATCATAACTTATCATAATCAAGCGCTGATACGCTTTCAGTCAGGAAACTGCATTAATTAAGAATTATTTCTTTTTTTAACTTACCTTTGTCTGAACCTTTAGGGAATAACAGATGCTAAGGGTATTTTCACATTACACAAAGGGCATCTAACTTCAGTTGCAAGGTACATATCATGCCAGCCAGAGCCTCCTATTTCTTATTTAGGAACACAGGCAAATTAATTCTTAAGGTAGGTGATAGCTGTTGTGGCTATGCATTTTTATGGGGTCTATATTAGATGATAGAACTTTCAAATGTTCTACTGTCATATGGTTGACACCATATGATTGAATTTTTGAAAGTTTGAACATTTTAACGGAGATCTCCTTACAGCACAGAATAGGAAGATTTCCCTTTTCTGCATTGTAGCATGATCTTGGAGTTGGTATATTTAAAGAGCAGGGGGTGTGTGGGGCACAGACCCCCACGTGTTGGGTGCAGGGGGGCTTGCCTCCCTGCTTAAAATGTTCAGGTAGGCTATTTGTTGTGTAGTTTATTTATTTATTTTTTTATTAGATTTTCAAATTTTTAAAAGTTTGATCATATGGTGTTGACTATATGACAGTCGAACTTATGAAAGTTCGATTATCTAATATAGACCATTTTTATGCATAGGGTGGCCACGGTGGTGCAGCGGTTAGCATTGTTGCCTCACAGCAAGAGGTTCTCTGGTTCAGTCTTCGGCTGGGGTGCCTTCTGTGTGGAGTCTGCATGCTCTCCCTGTGGTCACGTGGGTTTCCTCCAGGTGATCCGGTTTCCTCCCACTTCCCAAAGACATGCTGTAGGTGGACTGGACACTCTAAATTGGCCCTAGGTATGTGTGTGTGCCTTCTGTAGAAGGTTGGGTGCCAGGCTAGCAACTTGACACTGTAAAAGCTCTACTGCCAATCATGAGCAGACAGGTGATCCGCTGTAGTGACCCCTAACCGGGAAAAGTCAAAAGAAGAAGGCCATTTTTATGCATGATGAATTATCTGAACTAAGGCTTTCATACAGATCTGTGATTCCCCCAAGCAAAAGGCCATGAGCATCAAAGTTATATTTATTTTTATATTTGATTGTTTGGTAAATGAATAAGCGTGAAGGTTACACATGATGGTTTCCAAATGCAACACAAATAAAAACTATGAATTGCAAAAGACATAGTGTTTAGAGGTTATTTTGTGGTATCTATGTGGGACAAATTTTAATTGTTTACGTCATCATTCACACTGCCTATCTTGACTTGGCCAAGGCATTTGACACAATACCCCACTCAGGTTTTGTTGACAAACTCAAGAGGATAGGTACAAACCCGGATATCACCCAGTCAATAGCCAACTGGCTTACAGACAGGACCCAGGAAGTTAGAATTGGGGACTCCACCTCTACAAAGATGGCAGTCACAAGTGGAGTACCTGAAGGATCAGTCCTTGGACCTCTCCTTTTCGTCATTTACCTCTCAGAAGTCAAGGCCAATGTCAGTGGTCTCTGGCTGACTAAATTTGCAGCTGTCATTGAATCTCACACTGACACAAATGTTCTCCAGGAGGGGCTGACACAGGCAGACAACTGGTATCAGAGCCCTGAACTAAAACGAAATGCCATGAAATGCATAATAGTATCCTTTGGGAAGTCATCTGACCCCCGTAAATATCATATTGACAATACAACCTTAGAGATGACCAGGTAGTCAGGGACTTAGGGACACACATAGATAGTAATCTAGGTTTTGATCATCTAGTGGCTACAGTGGTGAGGAAATTATTCTATGTTGTGCAACTTATAAACAAAGGTATGGCATCTAAGTCCAAGGAAGTCATTGTTCCATTGTATTCGGCATTCATCAGACCTATCATTGAGTACAGTGCCCCCTTTGGTATGTACCTAACCAGGCATATCCAAAAATTTGAATGTTCACATAAATTCCTGACTAAAAGAATACAGGGAGTAAGTAATACATCCTATGCAAAGCACCTCAAGACCCTATGCCTGTATTCTGTCTCCTACAGACGTTTGAGGGGAGATCTATGCTGGCATACAGGGCATTGTCAGTCCCTTCTCTGATGGACCTCCTGTGTATCCGCAAAACAAACAGCACCAGAATTACCCATTGAAAAGACTCAAACCTTGCATGTGATATAAATAGGACCTGCTGGAGAGATAGGTATGTGCCTCAGAGACTACCCAGTCTATGGAACAGGCTCCCCATCCATGTGAAGCAAAGTTCCTATTTATCCCCATTCAAGTGCAACTTAGACAACTGGATGGGAAACAGGAAATTCATCACTGGTTTGGCAATGGACATAGGTAACCTGTAAATGGTTCATCTCCCAGGTCCATGCTTATACTTATCAAGGGTGTCAGAACTTGTCAGAGATTTGGGATGCATGGCTAGGCTTAAAAAGGCCCTTGTGGTCATTAGCATAGTAAACACCTATGAACCTAAAAACCTTCATCTTTGAATGATATTAAATTCATAAGCATTATATGCATATATTTCAGTTTGGCAGTACAATTGCTTCTCTAGCTAAAAAGTTGGACCTTTAATAAAAATAACTTTGAGATGGTTTTAAAATAGTTTATCCTATAATAAAAAGTTTTGAGAGTGCTTTACATTTTTTCACTGTTTTGCAGATATCCAAATACTGAGTATACTCAGCACAAAACTGAGTGATATTCACTTCTGTGACAGAATATATTCAATACCAAAAGTAAAACATTTTGCCTGCAAATTCAGTAAAAATAAATGTATTTCTTACATGTCAAGACTCTATTAAAAGTTTGAATGTTTTAGCTACACTAATAGTACAGATGATACATTTATAAATCTTGTCAAATTCCTTTAGATAAAACACAGAACTATCAAAATGAAAATTATACTCAGTGGACAGCACAGTCTGGATGTTTTATATTATTTCTAACTGATTACATAAGCTTTGGTTATAAAGTGCTGTTTATTATTATAAGCCTAATTTGCATTTCATCAGAACAATACTTTGCACCCCTTAACACATTTTGAAACTTGTGGCGTTGATATCTTCCTCCTGTCCTAAAAAAATAACTGTGAATAAAAGGTACAACCAATTTGAAAGAGGCAATTTCTTTGGTATTTTGGTGAAGTGAACATAAACTATATTAGTGAATTTGAAAACAACCTGCATCAAACTTTCTTGTTTGTTTGTTTTCAGTTAATGAGTTTTGTTAGTGTGTATTTATTTATCAGATTGCAGGTAATGAAAACACTTGTTCTAAATTTTCATAACTAAAGATTACTTTGTGAATAATACTTTTCCAAAAATGTAGGTTAATAAATAATTTAAGTCAGACCCTTAACCTAAATTGGAGTTACAGTAATGAGAGTTCATATGTTTTATTGCACAGGCTGTTCTGGACTAATTACACATGCTGGCATATTGCATTTCCTGTCTGCAGTAATTTATATATATATATATATATATATATATATATATATATATATATATATATATATATATATATATACATACACACAGTAATACATTGCAAGCAAAGTACAGTGGATTCCATGTGTGTGTGTGTGTGTGTGTGTGTGTGTGTGTGTGTGTGTGTGCGCAAGTGTGTGTAAGATTTACTTGGTGGTTCATTTCAGTGGTGGTGAACATGTGGATGCCTGTGTATGTGTTTGTGCAAGTGTGTGTAAGATTTACTTGGTGGTTCATTTCAGTGTGAAAAATTAAATGGCATTCATTTAGGACTGTGATAGTTGATGGAAATGAGGGTTGGTATTCAAAAATATGGTAGCTGGCTTAGAGTGCTAAAGGAGTTGTTTATGAGTTGTTCTGTGTGGCCCAGTGGTGCATGGTTTGATTCCCTTAGCCTCCATTATCTAACTTTGATAACTTGACTGTTTTGAAAAAAATGTCTTCTTTGCATTGTACCAATTTGTTTCTTTTAATGTCTATTTTACTTTATTCGTGTACTTTGTATTTCTGTACGCATACATTCTGTATGCATATATACACAGTCAGTATATTTCATATACTTTGGATTTCTTTTGTACGCAGTGACTTGCATTTTGTATTTTTTCTGGAGATTTTCTCCCCAGAACTCCAGTGAAAAGGGCTCCTTGTGGCCCAATTGACTATCCTGGCAAACAAACTACAAATAAATAAATAAACAAATAAATAAATAAATAAATAAAATGTGTATGCACACACGTGTGTGCGCATGTGTGTGTGTGTGTGTGAGTGCGTGTGTGTGTGTGTGTGTGTGAGTGTGTCAGTGTGTGTGCGTGTGTGTGTGTGTGTGTGTGTGTGTGTGTGTGTGTGTGTGTGTGTGTCTGTAAGTATGTGTTAGGAAGTGACTGCTAGGATACCTATGCACCTCCTGCTTAAAAAGAAAAAAACAATTCTAAGGTCACTGAATTTGTGTGAAAGTGATCCAATGATTTCAGTATTAATGACTCAGTGGTTTGCCTAGTCACCTTTGAATATTTGGAATTCATGAAATTTTTTGATTCCTATATATAAACTGCAAGTGCAAATTGCATTCTTTGATACTACGTTTATAATGTGGTTTTCATCTTTATCAAAACGAGGAAGTATAACTTTGGAAGTCACACGTTTCATGTTTGTTTGTCAAAGCATGTATTTTTTTTAATTCAGATGTTTTTGCTACACTTTCACAATCGCTGTTCACAAACATACTATTCCTTGTGTCTAATTTCCCTATTGCATTTTAATATATCACATGCTAACAGAGGAAAAAAACAATGGAATTCAATCTTGTAGATCATTGTGTGTGTATGTACCTTTAAGAAGGTATCCAAGGGCTTGCACAAGTGTATAAATATCGAGCATGTGCAAGTCTGACTGCCATTTTTTAGTTAGCTGTTGAGATGTAAGCATATATGTATGTAAGGTATGTCTGTTGACTAGTTTGTTCGTACTTTATGATGCCGCTCTCCATCCTGATGTGTTTCTATGTATTAAAGCATCTAAATGAAATGCCCCACCTGCTTGTCATATGTGTTAGAGATGGACAAGTGACAATTCTGTTCTTGATTTTTAGATTAAAAAAAAAAGGCAGCAACTGCCAAATGAATGAACAACACCTCTGCTTGCGCTCATAAATCATTTTCTGTATTTTACAAATGGAGCTAAAACTATTGTGTACCTAATCTGAAATGGCAGCTTTTCCTGTGTTAAATCAACTCTCAGTCCCCCAAATGAGTAAGTTCTCTATCACAAATCATTAAAAGCACAATTATGTCCAGAAGCGTACTATGCAATAAAAACACAGTGTTTTGCCAATGTACCAGCAGGTAGGTGCTTAACTTCTCACAAGATCCTTAATTGAGTACATTAACGACATGGTCGCATAACCGAAAAAGAAAAGAAAAAAGCCTGCAAGGGCGAATACACAGTAGCCCTCTATACTGCAATCTGATAGTTATGGTATTAAAGAATACAAGAAAAGTCAGGAATATGATAAACTAGAGAACCAGGAATGGAGAAATAACAGCTGATGAAATGGATGTGACTTACTTGTAAGGTACCCAAACAGATGAGATAAAATGATATAGTCAGGATATCATAGTTTTGTTTCTTATTTACCTTAAAACTGACCAGATATAGAAAACAGAATTGCAATTACTATACCATCACCATATGCCTGGTTCAGGTTTTGCAGACAAAATTAAATATTAATTCATGCCACAAATAACTTTTGCAGTGTCATTTACCAGAGCAAATGAAACATATATTTGTGATGCAGAATATATTTTCTTATTATTCTATTAAAATGTAACCACATTGCTATAGAAATTGTTACAGTTTGCATTCACCATATATACTGTACAACAGTTAAAAGGACAGTAGTTCAGAATTGTATTTTTTTCTAGCAGTATTGCCTGAAAAAAATAAAGCTTTGGGTGACTCCATGTAGCATTAAAGACAGAAGTTTAGTCACAAAAAGCAGAAGTAGTCGAAACATTTTCATGCAATTTTTAGGGAACATTATCAGACTCTTATGCCTCATGAGTGCAAATGATTTTGAATTTGGCCAACATTCAAAGGACATGTGTACAATATCTTTGCTGAAAGAAGAAAGGACCTGATTGCAGGAGGGAAGTAAGGGAAGTAGGGTTAAGATGTGTTCTCAAGAAGTACTGCAACTTCTTGAAATATCTATTCTGAGGACAGAAGCTTCCCATTTTGAAAGAAAACATCTTCTGTACCAGAAACTAAAATAATTCTGTTAGAAACTCCCTTTGTCTCCATCTAAGCTTAAACATAGAGTTCTCAGAAAAAAATATTTATGTAAATATCTATCAAAGTCTGCTACCAGAACTACCACGTTTGGTTGAATTATATGAAAGAAAGAATATTACTGTTGCTTTCAGTGGCATTACCATATATTATGTTTATTTAATTCCTTATAGATTACGCTATCAATCTATTATTCCAACAGAAAAAAAGACCTTTATTAACTGTCGAGAACCATGAACCAGAGTTCATAAATTTAAAGGAGTTCTACTCCTTCACTACTGACAACATTTCTTCCTCTTTTCATACTAGTCTTATTTATAAATATATATATACTGTGGCTACAAACTTTGGCTGCAAAAGCGCTCACCTGTTTGTCTATAATAAACCTGTATGATTTTATTGGCTGTGGTTTGGTGCCTTCTTTCATTTTTCTTTGGACTGATTCTACTTTTGAAGCCCCAGTTTACCTGCACTACTACCATGTACTCTTTCGGTTGGTTCTTTCTATCTTTCTATTTATCTATCTATTTTCCTCAGTCTCTCTTTCTTTCTTTCTTTATTAATGTACCTCTCTTTTTGTATTTGCTGTGTTCTTTATTTCAGTTTTGATCTTCCCTTTACGCTGCCTTTTATTGTCAGAAGTCTGTCCTGTGCTGCACCATTTCATAACACAAACTATGCAGATGAAAATATAGGCTGAAAAACAGCACAAATGTATGTTGATTCTATTGTCTTATAGTTTTCAAAATTATAAACGTTTATTTTTCAGCAAATATATGTACAATTTATTACATCTGATTTACGTTTATTTCTGAGATTTCACTTTTTACTTGTTAGGTAACCTTACAGTGAGAAAACTGAAACAGATTTCATAAGAAAGCAATATATAAAGCAAAGGGGTGGTAGTGGAAGAAACAGGTATAAGGAATCATGGCTTGTTTGAAGTGTAACTCATCAGGTGTGAAATTTCAAGGTAATAGAATAAAAGCAAGATGAAAACAGTTAATTACTAAAGAGTTTGTATTAAAGAAAACTGTCAGTATAAGAAACAGATGGGTCTATATCACATTACTGAAATTCTAAAAGATCGAACACCATAAGCTCGACCTGGGAATCTCGAAATGTGATATACTCAAACGCTCAGAACAGTGAATTTTTTCCAAGGGAAAAAATTCACTGTTCCAAGAATACACACACACAGCACAAGCACACCAAAATACATAATCCACACATACACACTTCACAGACCCCCTACACTAAACCGTACATACACTACTAGCTATCCCCTTACCTTAACCCAATCCTAACCCTAAGGTCCCTAACTAATGCACACTCACCTTACCCGCTCCCTAACCCAAGGGTCCCTAACTATCGCACACTCACATTACCCGCTCCCTAACCCTAAGGTCCCTAACTATCGCACACTCACCTTACCCGCTCCCTATCCCTAACGTCCCTATCACACACTCACCTTACCTCAGTCCGTTCGCACACTTACCTTAACTCGGTCTGTCACCTTCGCACCACAGTCAAGGAAATAGTGAAGCCGCAGAAATCGCCCAAAGAATACTTTCCCTACGAAAATATTCGGTGTTCTGCATCTTCGGTATGACAAGCATTCGGTGAGTAGGGGTTGATATTATAACATTCGAAGTTCTAAGACTTCAGTGTTATAATATAGACCTGAAACAGATATAATACACAGCACAACTATGTAATATAAGTCATCTGGCATCAGATTTCCAATTTTAATAATCAACTTTCACTTTATGTTCAAGAATAATTACAGGGTTTTCTATGGAAAATAAATCAAAACTGAGAATGATATATGCTTATACCTACTACTTTCATTTCTTGAAGAAATGCTAGGTATGTGCTTGTTATCTGAAATATACAATATATAAGATATAATATATATATATATATATATATATATATATATATATATATATATATATATATTATATCAGTTGACTTTTATTCCAGAATCATGTCACTCCTCAATACAGTTTAATACAGAAAGAATCATGGTACAGTTTACAGTAGTAAAGACTCTGTTTTTTATTTCATTAAATTACATTTTATTCAATCTATAAATTTCCAGATAGATTACTATTTTGAAAATGTTGGAGATCCGGACAGCAGTGCATGTTATTGATCGACTGACCACCAAACCGATCTTCTGAAAACCCGCACACTTATTTAGGTATAGTACAAAAATGACTGACCAGTGTCTGGTTACTGCAGTAACGGCATATGTACAAGTAATAATAAATGTTATAATTGGCATTCATATAATGAATCCAACAGTAGTATATTACAAAAGGGAAAAACAATTTTATAATTCAGAAACAACTGTATTCAATAAGGGTAAGACATTATTAAAGTATAGCTTACAAAATTCACAGAGGGACTGAAGTCATGTAACCTATCCCACTTGAAACTGTCCTGTTACACTTTCAACAGTTTATGACAATTGCTGAGGAAAAGACATTTCAAGATTCAGATAAATGTTATGCTGTCACAGATTACACAGCTGTTGGAAATGTATTTGGTATGCAGTTCAGTCTCTAAGATAGTTTAATAAGGAAAAGAGTTTCCTTCTTTCATGATGTCTGAACTCCTAATGTGTCTGTTTTCTTCGGATGGGGTATTTGCCATTTAACATAAACGTAAACGGATTACTCTAATCAGTAGTCTGTTTCTATCAACAGATGACCATGAACCATTTCATTCTGCCTAATATGTAGTGAAGTATCACAGAAAGACATCTGTTTTGATGAAAGGACATTCTTCTTACCCTTCACTAACTACAATTAAATTAGCAAGACTTTGTGCTGATTACGTGATTTTGCTAAATAACACACTTTCTCTGAAGGACAATAATTTAGTTTAGTTGCTGGTTAACTATGGGAAAAGCTTACTTTTGCACACACCTTTTATCTATAATTAATACATTCACACTCCCTTTCCCAGTCATGTCATTTTTACCATAAATGACTACTTTACGATCCTTCCATAACCTTACTTACATCTATTTTACCAACATTATTTCTTAATAGTTATTCAAAACTTGAGTGCCATAACAATAACTTCAAATATGGAACTCTTTCACCAAAACATACAGGAACACATGTTGAGTAAATTAAGGTTTCTAATACACAAAACACCTACATTTTCTTAAAATGTAGCATTTGAATTCAGAAATAAATAGACATTATTTCTTCTTACTCTGAATATTTCTGCCCAACACAGAGTCAGATCATGGTCAAATAGGGACCTGACCCCCACCCACCCCTCCAGCCCTTGCAGGGTCCCATTACTTGGCTGTCCCCCAAGTTTCCATAAACACTGTTCAAACTTGTCAGCATACATGCTATTTTCTCCTTTATTTTTACAATGCTTAAAAATATTTGGATTTAATTTAAAACTTTTATTCAAATTTTATAGTACAAACACTTACATTTGTACATATTTGTCTGACCCTGCTTATGAAAAGAATGCTTCTAACAGATGTATACTTACAATAGATCACCGTCATCATCCCCATGCCTTAACCCACCAGCACTGAAATGCACCTTAATGAAATTAAAGAAAGTGCGGCTAATGAAACTAAAATTAATAGGATTACCCTTGACCTCACTGTGCCACCGGAAACATCCACTCTGAGAAACTACCAACCATGGCTCACTTCGAACCACACTCTGTGGCCCCATTACACCCCTCTAGTGACTATAACGTCTTCTGCAACCGATATAGTCAGAACAGTAACATCCATCCTGTCAAAGCCATCACTCTCCAAACTCACTCCTTCAGACTCCGACTGCTTCCACCTTCCAAATCCACAAACACCTCTTTCAGCATACATCACCTTCGCAACCCACTTCCTTCAGCCACTGGGAAATGCAAACTCATTTATCGTCTCAGCCTCAAATACTGTACCTCCATCTTTAGATATGAAGCTGTGACTCTGCACAAATTCACTGTGTATCGCCACGACTGGTATTCGGCACACCACCATCTACAAAGAAAAAGGAATAAAAGTAAATCCTCTAATATGTAAAGAGAAGGCTCCATCTTATACCCACCTATTCCAAATTATAGCAGCAGTGTTCCAAAACTCCCATCTGCAAGAAAGGAAAATATATGGAAATTATCTGAAATACATAACGCACATTCCAAGATATCTTCAAAGACAACCTATCCTGCCAACCCGGGAAGAAATGTAACACCACCACACACATCTATGACAAAGCAGCCATAACTGAAGCTATGCTTCCAATGACCCTATCAAATACCCAATATAAATTTAACTACTAGTCAAGAATTTTAAAACTAAACCCCACACATGAAGGGACCTATCAATATCCACAACCTGGGTAACTTTGCGATGCCATAACACATCATTTAGCCCACTGTATAAGCCAAGCCAAATTATATTGTAAAACCATCTGCATAGCTCTTAACCTTTCATCTCCAAATGAGGCACACTAACCAACATAATGTGGAACAAATGGACAAAATGCAGCAAACCTAATAATAGCTTACTAGCAGCCTACAAAAGACAATTAGGTATTACTTTAAATATTCCTCTTACAAACTTAACAGGTTGATAGAACAGATTTGTGGTAGCATAATATTCAGCATGGATGAAGTCTGCAACTCAGGTGTCTGTCATTATTTCTGACTACCGTATTAATACTTACCATAACACTTTGCCTTGACTTGTCAGAAGCCACCATCCTAAGGAAAGCAAAAAGGGAGAAAAAAAGGGTGTGCAGCAACACCTGCACACCCTGCAGAAATCTGTACCATTCAGAGGTACGTCCTCCATGTGCGGCAGACACCACTGCTGTTTTGCTGCCCAGTATCCCCAAATCTAACCATACCGTCCCCTTGTCAACAGCTAGGTGTTACATTTATACATATTTGTCTGACCCTGCTTATGAGAAGAATGCTTCTAACAGATGTATACTTAATGCGTAGCAGTGCATCTGTTACAAGTTTTTTTTTTTTTTTTGTAGCTGCTTTCCTAGTCTACCTGCTAGCGAACTGGATTTATATATATATATATATATATATATATATATATATATATATATATATATATATATATATTATTTTTTAACATGGTGTATTGGTTTTGTTGTGAAAAATTGAAGATGGTTGCTTAGCAGTATGCAGCAATTAACCAGCTCAAAATATGTAACCCCAAATCAGTCACCTAAATAAGAGAATAATTATGTCAGAGGCTGCAAGAGGCACCGTGTCAGATTTCACATTTTAGGCTTTCTTTAAAGTAAAGTTAAAACACAGTACATAATAGAGTTTTATTTCAATAGTATTTGATGGCCAGTAATTTAGTAAACTGTTTACAAATTGTAAATGTAAATTCTTATTTTTAAAACAAAGGCCTCTTCTTGTTCTAATATCAGTAAAAAGCAACAATTGTCCTCTGACATTATTTTGATGATTTTGAAGAAAACTCACCCTTAATATTCCTACAATGTGTCCAATGTGTAGTTAAGTCATTGGATTACTTGTTCATGTTTCCTTATTTTTTAATTTATTTACTTTTAATTGGGTAGGTGAAATGGCCTAACTCTGACCCTCTCTCTCATTACCCAGGCAAAAGTATTTAAAACATACCAGGGCAGTGGGTATGGGAAGAACATGCAAATTCAGCCATACAGTGACAGCTCGCTAATGACATCAGTAGTGCCATATTTTAGGTAACCCCCCCGTCCGCACCACCCAGCCCATGCACATGCAGACTATCACACTACCTCAAGCAAGCCTCACACTCTGAGCCTAAAGCCTGCAAAATGAAATTTGAAGTTCTTTCAATGGGAAAAGCATTCCATGTCCACCACAGCCCAGCACAAAGTCAAAAACCGAAATAGCCCAGTACAAAGTCGGAAACCGAAATGCACCCTCCAACCACAATTTGCAACAATCTGAAAATGACTACAAGCAGCCACCACCAGTATGCTTTTCCCCTATTCCCCATTTAGATCCTAGCAAAATACCCCACCACATTTCTCACAATACAAGCCCCCCCGACATGCAGAGGTGCTTCCGCTGGTCACCAAACCCACACAAACATGACTTCCCAGTGAAACCCAGAATCAGCCAGCCATGCTCCCTGTTAAACACTGGCATAACCACCTTGCCTCTGACAACATTTACGGCACCGCAAGAGCACCCTTGTCCAACCATCCCTCTTGTCTTTCTCAAAATTCAACTCTTCATAATTGCTCAAGACTTAGAAGAGGTACCAAACCACAGGATCTTAACAACAGGCATACCTGGAAAGACATTAAGTCTAAACCCAGCACCTATCCTTCCTTACCAATGATAATCACTTCATCTTGCCAGCAAACCACCATTCCTAATCAGAACCAACCAAAACCACCCTCCACCAAATCCAATGTCCCAGAATTTCACCGGAAAAGCCAATGACTGGTCCCAGGTGTGGCAACAAAGTTGGGCATCCGAATCACGTCGCAGACATGCTGTGTACAATCATCAAGTACATCATTGCCTTCAACACTGACCCACTCCACAGATCACCCAGGAGTCCCCAAAGCAAGCAACCAAGCCCCCCTCAACACCTGCCAACTGCCACTGTCCAGCAACCGCCTGCTAAACTATCCCAAAGGAACACACAAAGCCAAACTCCAAAGGGGATGAATGTCAAACACCAAAGCAGCCACCATGCCAGAATGAGACATATGGCGATGCGCATGTGCAGGCTTTCTTTTGCAGTTTTTGTTGATGTCTGGTGAATATTTACACATTTTCCTCAGATAATAGCCCCCCTCCATAAGCATATTAGCATTAAAGCACTCTAAAGCTTAGTTGTTTTCAGAATAGTGGATGCTTACTTACATCTTTAAACAAGTACTATCACCTTCCAGAACACATTATTCCATTTATTGAGATGTTCTTACAAACTATCCAGTACTTTTAGCAATAAAGCAGATGAAAATACCCAGTACTATGCCCTTCTATGTAAAATGAAAACACATCAACCCTACTCGACTGAAGCATACAATGTTAAAGGCAAGTTTCACCATTTTTTTTTCTCCCTTTTCCATCCATTTTGGAGACCAAGGCCAAGCAAAGAACCACTCAACAGTGCTCAGCCTATGAGAAAGCAGCACAAATAAGAAGTGTATCCACTTGGCGCCCTTCCTTTTTTTTTTTTTTTTTTTACTGTATTCAGTAGCCATATTGACCGTGAGCCCCCTTGCATGTGCAGCAATGCCCATCGACCATCAGGCTCAGAACCTGCAAAAACCAGTGGCAGTGTCAGCAGAGGAAAATCCCCACCACAGAGCACCACAGCCCAGCCCCACCAGCAAACCCAACACCCCGTTGAGACCGAAACAACCAAACCAGTGCAAGAAATGTCAGAAGAGCAGAGCCCAACAGCAACAGCCCACAACATCAGTGCAGGGACCCCTCCTCAAAGTGACCAATCACGCATACACTTATAGAAAGCATTAACAATGAACAACAGCACTACCTGGTGAAACTTCCACTCACACTGTCTGACACTCATCAGATGCACGGAGTGAACCAATGCACAATCTTTGCAAGTTGCAGTTGTATACACAGACCACCTCTCCTCTGACTGCAACATGCACCTCAGAAAAGCACCTCATTTGTGATGCTGTAGATCCACCCACAGAGATACAAAATACACATACCTAGTCCACTCATCCAGCCCCAAGACAACCCAATCCCCCCACGTCAGTCTCAAGTGAGCAAATCAACTCTGTGACGACCACAAAATGGCAAGGATTTACACAACAACCCATGCGACATCCATGCAATATTTAATCCATGGTCCAACATATACTAGGGCGACACACCAAACTGCCGCCACCATCACATGGAGAAAATGCAATGCAACTCAAGAACACATCCCACCCCACCATGTTCACTCACCAAGAAAATCCACCAGCCCACAAAACAGCCATTGTGGCTCCCCGCAGCCCCCCAAACCCCCACTGGAAGAAGTCAAGACAGGCAACCTCCCCATTTTTTGTCCTTTTCTAATTTTTTGTTTTTTTTAATATTTATTCCACTGAAACTGGCACACTGTCACATTCACCCCACCACTTGAAACACCCAAGGAAGCAAGACCCAGGTGGAAGATGAGAATGGCAGCCCAACCTGCTCCACTCCCCATGCAGCCCTCTCCCAAGGTCCGAACGCATGCAAGCACGCAGACACCATCAAAGAGGTCACCCAAGTTCACACCAAAATGTGACTACTTGCCCAGCTACACTTGTCTAAATCCCTTAAGCTCCTCCCCACCCTTACTTCATTTCCTCCCAATTATTCCTCCCTCCATTTAACCCTTTCATCTCCCCAGCTCACCTAACTCCCACTAATATCAAACTAACCCCTCATAAAGATGTCCCTGGACAACTTAGTTTGTTGCCAAACCTCATTTATTACCAATAAGGGGTTTGCTGGTTGCAAACAATTTTGCAATTCAGTGCTTTATTTACAAATGTAGTGTCTGATGCTCTTGAAAAATAAATTTCCTAAGTTACATTAAAAAATGGTGTGCTGGTGATATTTCCATAAAATTTCCTGAACTAGCTCAGCTATACAATAGGGAATGGCTGGAAAACAATGGCAACAGGTTTATAACATGCAGTCCTTAAAAACATTAAGGAGCCTAACCCAAATTCCCAATTGCTGCAAAGCATTATCTGGTTAAGAAACCTGTTCAAGAACATTGTATAAATATGAGGCAAAATCAGAGAAGTTCTGCAAAACTGGAGACAGATAACCCCAGACTACTCTAACTCACAGCCATGTGAGCCTCCAGGCATCTCTGCAGTTACCTCCTACTGCACATTTAGGCACCAAATATTGCTTGTTCATATTTACATTAATAAGTCAAAAAACATTCTACTTACAAGGTATAAGAATATTTGACCTAGAAGTATACATGATGACAAACACAATTGTATTGATATTTCACCTCCATAAATTACTTTTTTGTTAGACCATTAAGATGATAACTTCATTTTTTTAAAGACTCAAGCTAAACTCAATGGGAGTTAAAGGTACACACTCAGAAGAGCTTTACTGGAAGGAATGACTTAAAATGTTAAGAAAGAGAGAGGTATGGATTTTGCATCAACATGTATTTTATTATTTCTTATTTATCCTTTGTTAACTGGGTCAGTCTAACTAGGCTAGTGGCCTCATTTCAAAGGAGAACCAAGATGGTATTTATACTATTAGGGAAGATTTGGCCAGAGCATTGGGGAATTTCTCCTACTATTTTTGATAGATGATGTGAGATCTTTAACATTTATCTGAGACATACCTCAAACTGTTCCTGATTTTCAGGGACATCTAATTTTGACTCAAATTTTAACACTGTCCCTCTTAATCCCTTTTAAATCTGGTGTCTTTTGGAGAAAAGGTGGTGAATTGCACTTAATAATTATAGTTATAGACTTATTTTACTTCAGAAAATGCATATTAATTCACATTCTCTTTTTCTGCCAATGTCCAAAGTTAATAGTATATTTTTAAAAGGGTCTATGATTGTCTCATGACTGGCTGAGAGCTATGATCTCAGCTATCACCATGTCAAGCAGATGAGCTCTCAGTTTAATATTTTATGAGAAGGGCAACACACCTTATGTGGCAGTGTAGTGTCACCAATCAATCTACTTGGTGTGGGAAGAGAACCCATAGCCTTCTATACTAAAGGTAAGTGTGCTACTTGTATCACTGATACTGACTATGAACCACAAAACTATGAAAATCTATGTATGGCATTGGCAGACTGCACTTTTCAGCTGTTAAAAAAGTTAAAAGTTAAATTAAATAAAGGAGGTCTATCAGTTGATGTGAAGGATAAAGGTACTTACCTACCAATAGCTAAGGTTCAGGGTCTGACTCTGAGCAAAGTCACTTAACTATACTGTGTCCCTCACTGGGGCATTACACACACACATACACACACACACACACACACACACACACACACACACACACACACACACACACACACACACACACACATACCTGAAGTCAACATACGTATACATTCTGGCTGTGCACTCACTCTTTCACTGCTGAGGTTCTGCAAAAATGCACTGAGAAGAGTTTCTGCAGTCTGAGATCACAACAACAAAAACAAATCTCCCACATGCCCTGAGGACTCTGTAGGTTCTTTGGCTGTTCCACACCTGCATATTTACTCTATAAGTTTCTTGCTTTTGCAACTCAAAAGTCATATCTGCCACATGGTGTGTGCTGATGCCCTGCACTTGCAAATCTATTCTTTAAATGTCTGCTTCTGCAAATAACAAAATCTCCCTTCTGACATGTGCTGATATCCTGTATGTGCTAAGGTCTTTGGGACTTCTTTAGCTAATAAACACTGATGCTGAGGTTTCTATGGTACAGTCTTCAGCTAGGATAGAGTTTTTTTTTTTAAGTGTTAATGTTATGGTTTGGAAGGAAGAATTTTTCAAGTGCTAACGATGATGTTTTTTGTGGCTTAGAATTTAGCTAGGATAGAGGGATTTTTTTTAATCATTTTTAAAGCCAGTATTTCCCTCCCAGCCAGTTTCAGCTCTAAGTAGTTGCCTAGGTGCCTTATGCTGGTTCTGGCTGTGGTCCAACTTGATATTCCATTATAATACTACCTCATGATGCAGCCCTCTGATGTGAATCTTTGTGTATTAAATATTTTCAGTCTAAAAATTATTTTGAAATATGTTGCTGTCTTCCTGATTCACAAGCTGGCCTCACAAAAAGGGTGGTACATTATGTTCACTGCTTAACACGGTGTGGGGTGGGGGGGCATTCCAAGTCAGGAGATCAGTGAGGCTGTGTCACCAGTCAGACATCCTGCTGTCTCTGTGAAAATTGTTAGGACATATTGAAACACTGAACTTTATGGATACGGAGAAACTAGGGTCATTCAGTTAGTAAACAGAGATGAAGTCAAAGTGGGGTAGTAATAATGTTGCTGGGCTTGATAAACATTACCTCTAGGGTATTAACCTCAGGTAGCCTTTACTTGGGTCATCACTGAATTGCAAAGATGTAATATAGAGAAGTAAATCAGAGCCAGTTGCAGTGCAGTTACAATGAACTTTTCAGTTTGGGTAGAGTTCAAGGAACAATATGGGGGGGTGTATGTGGTTAAGATGTTTATCTTACAGACATAAGGTACATGGTTTGAGTCTCAACTTTGGAAGAGAAATTGGCTAGACTTAAAATGGCCCACAAGGGACAGATGAACTTTAAGGGACAACTGAAGGACTGTCTTAAAGACATGAATGCCCAGCTGTCAGGGTTAAGTGTGGCATTACTGCACTAGGCTGGAAGGTCTTTATGAAGCATTGGGATTTAGCTAGACTTAGGCTCCACCATGAAGATCAGATACATCCATTGAGTGGTACATGATTACCTTCATTCCTGGAAGGTTTGTATTCCATCAGTCCCCTCCTATGATGGTTATGCAGTGCAGATGCCACTAGTTATAGTTAGCTGCATTTAGAATCGGTAAATTACTGAGTAACCAAAGGCATAGTGCAGAAACATCATTAATATAGAAAGAATTGGTGGTTGGTGATGCAAAGCCCTTGTTTGATTAAGATTACCAAAAGCTATCCAGCTGGGGAAGGGTCAATATGTGGTGTTGAAAAAGACTGCCAGGACCTCACATACCCAGTGAGTTCAACAAAAACCTTAGGTTTCCTGAACAAAGGCTGCAAGATGTGTAGGCTGTCTGGAGGAATAGGAAATGGTCACACGTGTCTGCATCCTCTTTTTGGAATCTAATAAAGATTGCATGCTGTAGGAAGAGGATTAATGCAAATCACTTCTCCACTCATGCGTTTAAGGTTTGTAAGGTGCTTGATCTGATGAAGCAAAGGTCCATGGTAGAACTCATTAAGAGGTTGGTGGGTGGTCATCGAGCAAGATTGCAGAATGTTAAAACGGTCAAAGAAAAAAGATTTTAAAATGAAATAGAGAAATCCAAGATAGGAGAGAGGTGAGCAGTGAAATAAGCCACATGCTTGTTCTAGAGTAAATTTTCTTCAAAAAAAAAAAAAAAAAGAAAAGAAAGAGAGCAAGAAAAAGAGAAAGAAAGTAAACCTGGTGGATGTACAACGCATGTTGTTAGCATGTATTTTATTTCAGTCAGGAAAAGTAATTTGGCTTATTAAAAACTCCTTTAAGATTTGCACGTAAAAGTAGACAGGTATTCAACCTGGCACAAGGAACTGAGGATGGAATTCAGCAAAGTACAACTCTTTTGCAAAGGCCAGAATGGGGTGCAATAAAAGCAATTTATACTCAAATTAAACTCCATGTCAGATGATTTGAAGGAGCCCAATGTTTTGTTATTATATCTGAGGAGACATTGATATTAATTCACTTTCAGAATAGGAGCTGATCAAGTTACTCTACCCATCACAGCACCCTTATGTTCCCAAGGAAATTACAGGGTGAGTAAGAAGCTTTGTCCAGGGTATAAGACAAGAAGACCCTGGTCTGTTGGTTGCTGGACTCGAAAAAGAAATGTCTGAATTTGTGTTGCTCTGAGAGTAGCTTGCTTCTCTTTCTTACATGTGAGATATAAATAAAAGGATAACCTCTCATATTAGGAATCATGGATTTAGGGACGCCTTGCTTTTTATTAAAATATTAATGCTAGGTACTGTGAATAGCAGCCTATATCTCATCTGGCAAAGGTCCAGTTTCAACGGGTTCTGGTAACTTGTGGATTACCAGTTCATGATGAATACTGGGCTGGGACATGTTTGTCCAGTTTTAAATCATGACTGGAAAAGTAATATTTTAGTTTGAATTAGGAGGAGCACTGATAGAAATGCAAAGAAAGATTCTCCACTAGGATGAGTACTGGTGAAATCTGGTGCAAATAATATGGGTACAAATTAATAAACAGAAATAAGTGCCTGTAAATTCATAAAGAACAATGAGACAATACAATACTGATAGATGGTACATAAGTACAATAGCAATAAAAACAGAAACATTTATTCACAGTTTGATGTATAAGAATAGTTTGTATAATAAACAGTCAAAATCCAAAATAATGGGGTCATTTCATGGTATTGGTCTGAAACTGAAGACCAAAAAAGTGTTACCACTACTAATCCTTTCACATATGCAGGTACACTGGAAAAGTGAACAAATTTATTTAAGAAGCTGTGATATCAATGTCGCCTGCTTTAATGTCCACTGATATTCAACTCATGCCCAATCAGCATTTCTTCTACTATGCTGATTACCCCCCCCTCAACAGCTTGTACAGAGACACATTTACCCTTTTTTCGCTCTGGCCATAGTACTGTTTTGAAAGGACAGCCATTGCATCGACTTCTTGTGATAATCTAATGCGGTCTCAGAAATAGTCTCAGCACTGTGCAGTAGCTTAGTACCTCATTCATTTCCCATAACTACAAAAAGCAGAAACTGTGAAAATAAAGAGAAGGGTCTGAAGTCAAGCGACAGGGCCGGAGAATCTGCTCATACTATCCCTTACTTACCGGAGGCAATTAGTACTGAATAATTTGTTGTGTCCATATGGGGTAATTTTTCTTTGATGTACTCCCAGCAATTTAACATACTTATACACTAAGGATACACAGAGCTGATTTCTGTTATACTTTACTGTACCATGATTTCTTACTGTTACCTGATTTCTTTTTCAGTGACAGTAAGTAAATGCATTCCTGCATCAGTATGCTGGAAGAAGAGCCAGTGTGCCAACCCTTTCTTTTTATAAGCAGTCATAGAATGAATCCTTTCTAGTGGTTTCACATATGCTGGTAATAATTCACTCATGCAGTCTGCAATCTTCCTGAGATTGGTTATAAAAGAAAATTATGTAAAACAAGTGAAAAACACAGAGCTGATGTCCCTTAGACCTTCAAGGGGTGATGGATAAAAGGTACATGCAATGATCAATATTGATGGCTTTTTCATTATTGCAAGCCAGAACAGTGACAGATAGAGGGGGTATGAACTTACTACATGGTTAAAGAGAAGAGCAAAGGCATGCAGCTGGAGAACACAAACAGGACAGGCACCAATAAATTCAGCTAGACAGCATTCACTTTAACCATGACTTGAGCAGAAAAAAGGTAAACATTTTAACCATTATGCCAACCCTCAAAAAAAGCATATATGGGTTTTGAACCTGCAGTCAAAAAACTTCTCACCCTACAGCTCTGGTGCTACTTATGGATCAATGAAACAGGTGACCTGAGTGGATTGCGGGATATAAAGCCATGAGGGTCTGTAAGAGGGCATAGTACAGCTGGATCAGGTTAAAACAATCCTGGTAGAAAGAAACTACAGTTAAATTCTAATTCTAAATACTGATGTAAGCCCACAGGCAAAATATATAGTCTGTATCATTCCCTCATCGTATTACATAATAAAAAGTAGTGCATGACCATGAACAGTATGGTGTTTGACTGTATAATTATGTGGAATGAGAACATACACACAAGCTTTCATCATATCATTTAGCAATAATCCATGAATGGGTGTGGGTAAGGCAGGATTTACCGACAGCTAGTATGGTTTAATCACAAAGTTCAGGCCTGAGGGATACAATAAAATCAATAGTGGGTAAATCTAGCATTACCCACACACAGGAGGAGATTATTGTTTACAAAATGAATTGCTTATGGTTTCAGTAATGATATTTTATGATGGCATATGATGGCACTTAAGTTTCCTTCCATGTCTTGGGTCAGTTGCTGATGTACTGCACATGCGCATGGCATGCATGAATGCACAGTTCCTTAATACATCAGCAGAATGCAAGCCTCCCTGCATTTATGGTTGCCGCAAAAGGGTGATGGGGGGGGGGTGTCAGCGCAGCTGAGTCCACTTTGTGGCCATTGTTTGGGATTATTTATTTATTTATTTATTTTTTGCTTCTGTAATTTGGGGTGCAAGCAATCCTTTGCTTTGCGTTTGTGTTTAATTTTTTATTATTCTATATAGTATAAATCTTTTTCACACACAGTTGTCTTCCAACTCTTGTTTTGTTATTATTATTATTATTGTTTTTTAATACCAACAGAAAAGGGAGAAAACACCTTTGTTTAGCCATGACCGATTTACAACAGAAACAATAACACAATTAAGTGTACAATTATACTTTATGCAGTATACTGCTAATTAAGTCAGGCAGATTTCAGAAATACATTAACCATGACTTGCTCAGATGATGTGAGCAGTGAATTGCAGATAGCATTAGCATGACACAGATTAATCCATAAGGGGATCTTATTACCCTAATTATTGCCTGTAGTGGTTAGTTTATACAGTTAGAAAAGTACTGCTTGAAGAATTTTACACATTTTCCTCTTGAAGGCCAATGTAGTACTGAAAAGTTAGTTATGTTCCTAAGCACTAAAGACTTTGCTTCTGCAGCAAAGGAAATGCTTCCAAATTGTCAGATGCTTCCACTGTTCTGCATATAGTTCCTAACTTACAGTTCCTAAGTTATGGTAAATGGTTAGCTGAGAAACCTACATTCAGTGAATCAGTACCTATCTCACATTCTTCCCAAAACAACATTAATGCAATTATTGGATGATCTGAATGCCTTCAGGCAACAAGTATCAATTCAAAGCAACTATTGCCTCATTTTATATATTTCAAAATATATCATGCCAAGTCATGCTTTATGTTTGTTTGTGTCTTTCAGCTTTTCTCGGTTAGGGGTTGCCACAGCGGAACTCCAGTCCGCTAATGATTGGCAGTAGATTTTTTACGTACTGGCTTGCCGGGCCTAATGCACAACCTTCAACAAAGGAAAGCCCATTCATGCATGTTGCTACACAGAAGACGCTCTAACTGAAAATCGAACGGGCAACGTCTAACTGTGAGGCGACAGCGCTACCGCAGCACCACCACCGCGGTCATGCTTTATGTATTGCCTGAAAATATTGCTTTGAGTAGAATCTTTTTAAGAAGAAAGTGCAAGGATAAAATTTCTGGTTCTTCATCATCCTCATCCTCATCCTCATCCTCATCCTCAGCCTCCTTTTTTCGTCGAGGTGTTGTGTTTTCTGTTGCCATCTCTCTTGATTCAGTGCCACACTCTTGCCTGCTTCAACACTCATGCCTGACTGTCACAGATATTCTTTCACACAATCCATCAACCTTTTTGTTGGACACCTTCCTTTCCTCACCATCTATCCCAACAATAAAAATATATAAGTCTGAGTACATAACTGGACATGTAAATAATGTTTATTACACCTTCTCCACATTCTTTAACTCATTCCCAAGCAGCAGCTGATATTCAATCACTAAGCTAATAATTTTGATTCACGGATTAACCTGCACTTTTTTTCTTTCACATTCATATAAGTACTTAGCCCAATGACTTCACTACCTAAATCCATTTGACCAAATCATTCCATGGAGGGAAGAGGTGAGCATTTTTGCTGAAGGTGAGAACCTCCTGAACCATTTGTTCTATGGAAGAGAGACTGAGTAGTTCCTCGAAAGTTGAGAGAGAGCCTGCTGATTCATTTATTCCTTGGAGATGAGAGATGGATATTCCCAGACAGGTGAGTATCCTCTGGATCATTCATTCCAAGGGGTTGAGAGCTGGCTATTCTCAGACAGTGTGAAAGTCCTCTGGCCATTTGTTCCATGGGGGTGAGACCATGGGTCTCCTTGGCAGGATGAGAGTTCTCTGGCCCATTCATTCCAGGGGGCAGAAGCTGAGCCTTCCCAGGCAGGGTGAATGTCCTCTGGCTCATTTGTTCCAAGAGGGTGAGACATGGGCATTCCTGGGAAAGGTGAGATCCCTCGGGCTCATTTGCTCTATGGGGATTAGAGGGAGTATTTCCATGAAGGGTCTGTTTTTTTTCATTCCATAAGAGTGAGAGCTGGACACTCTCAGCAGGCTCAGAGTCTTTTGTCCAGTTTGTTACATGAGGGTGAGACCTGGGCACTCCTGGGCAGGATGAGAGTCCTGTGGGTCAATCATTTCATGGGATGAGAGCTATTTTTGACCAAGTTGAGAGCTCTCTGACCCATATGTTGGGGAGAGAGAGAGAGATGAATATTCTTTGGCAGGGTGAGACTCCTTTGGCCCATTTATTCCATGAGGATGAGATATGGCCATTCCTCCTTGGCAAGTTGAGAACCCTGTGGCCCTGTGGCTGAGCATTCCCAGACAGGGAGAGAGGACTCTATCCCATTCATTCCATGGGGTCAATAGATGAGCATTTCTAGGCAAGGTGAGAACCCTCTCGTCTAATTGTTCCATGGGGGGGGGGGTGAGACCTTGTCATTCCTGGGCAAGGTGAGAGTTTTTTGCCCAATTCTTTACAATGAAGCTTAATTAACCCACCATTCACCCACTGGCAAGAGTCAGATGGGGCTACTGTCCATTCATAATAACTCTGAGCTTTACTATGGGCTGCCACTGCCAGAAAAGTACCTTTGCATATCAATTCATACAGAAGATTTTTCTGTAATTTTTATGCAGATATCTTAATTACATATCACGTGTAGTACAGATGTCACTTTTTGTTACATTGCAATTTTTTTTCCTTTGAAACTGCTTTTGTTGCATTTTATTTATGTCTTTGTGTCTGCGTACATCTTAAGCATGTTTTATTTTTTATTGTAAAATAAATATAAGCACACATGTGCACACACACACACACACACACACACACACACACACACACATACACACACACTCACACACAAACATTGGTATTGCATCAAATGCACACGTACAAGAGCATGTGTGTGTGTGTGTGTGTGTGTGTGTGTGTGTGTGTGTGTGCATGACAGCACATGCTTGATCATGTGTGAATGAGTGAGATTGCATTTTGTTATTGATTAAATAAGTGATAGAATAACAATGTAGTTTTATGTAGTTTTAGTAGGCATACCTTATAAAGTGCTTTTAATGAAAAGACACAAAATCTAATGATTAACAAAACAGAAATATGTTTGTTTTAGGTGGGATAAATATTAGCTCCCTAATGCACTGTAACTCAGTTATCCAAGTAGTGTCTATCCATGAGGTTAAATTGTCAAGCTAAGGTCACCTGCCGAAATATGAATGGGCCTATTGCATGCCTATTCGAGTCTTTAGTTTCTCCTAATTGCTATCATATGCTGTTGTGAAAAATATTACAGATGCAGGAAAAAGAAAAAATTTCAGAAACTTTCTCTTGATCTAAGAGCTGGTAAACCATTTAAACATATAATATGTAACCATCACTAGCAACATTGTAACTTTGTCCTGACTGTGGTCATAGCTGCCATCAGCTCACCACCTTGATCATGCTTCAAGGAAGCATAACATTCTAATGTTTACAAATAAACTTAAAGGAATTCCATGTTGATCCATAAAGAAGAGTGAATGAGAAATGTACTAGTTTCATCCATCTTCTGTATTATATTAGTAACCTATTAGAAGATATGGGATATTCTATAACCTAATCCTAAGGTTTGTTTGCTTGCTCATGGCCCTGGAAGCTGAATAACATATAATGAAGAAACTACAAAAAATAATGTTTAAAAGAAATAAATTATGCATTGTTTAAAACAACAATTTTTGTCTGTTTAGTTCAGTAATGAATAAAACAGTGTAAAGAACCATATGACTGCATGCAATTTTATATAGTAATTTATTCTAAACTGTGTATTAAAATGCACTGATTATGTTTGATTTAAGTGCTACATTTTGAGATAGTCCTCTCTGCAAGAGATAATAATCATTTATCTCTGGCGTTAAAAATCTAAAATATTAAGTAGCCTAAGGCACAGAGAATAAGCTGAACTGAAATGCACATACAATTGTTATGAACTAAACTTCACATCGCTCATTTTCTAAGACTGGAAAAATGGGAACTTATGTGTTGAAATACCACAATACTCTGGTTATGATTTCATGATGCTTTTGGCGAGCACCTGATTTACTAACCCCAGACCTCATGAACACTGTAATCTCAGCAAGAATCTAAACTGGGGTTCACCACAGATGACTGACCACAGCTACGGTATCTTTAACCTCAGTGAAAATGTTGTTTCAATGCTTTAACAAAAAAGCAGAACCACTTTTTTTTCTCTTCAAAATGAACTATGACTAAGGAAGGCTAGTCAAAATGTTTTCTTCGATGCGATTTCTCTAAAGATCCACAGTTTATCAGTTTAATTCAAATTAGAAAATAAACCTTTGAAGTTGTATTGCCTAAAATGTGTTTAAAGAAGTGTACATGGTTAATGCATAATGTGCGGAACAATTATAGCTTTGTAGGATTTGCGTGAGAGCACTAAAACATAAATGTACTCCATAGTGCAATGAATTAATGTTGCAAAATATTTCCTAAGCTGTATGCCAATGCATTACACAGAGGGTTAGGGTGAACTGTTCTAAAATATGCATAGACTGATAACAAAAGATTTAACAGGAAACTTGGACACTATTATAGGTGAGCAGAGGTAACCTAGTGTTAGTAGGCCAATCACAAGTTATGCCTGCTCCATTCATTGGTTTACTATTAATTAGCACATGACATATAAATGTACAAAATATAAAATTAACATTTAGTATATATAGTCACACTATTGTGACGAGGAAGTGCAGGGCAGTGCCACGCAAAGGGGATCACAAGGAAAATATAAAAATATAGAATAAAACTGCAATGTAACACATATCACGATTTCCCCATAATAATCAATGGCCAGCATGTTACACCATACTGTGGCGCAAAGGTTGCTAAGGGGCTGTGACAGTGTTATGCAAGGTAGCTAGGAATTAGTAGGCAATACCATGCAAATAAGAGGAGTAATAGTGAATCAGAGATTCCCCGCTGGTGTAAGGATGCACCTCACAGTGTAGCATTATAACACTGAGGTGTGTCCTTGAGATAAAGATGACATCAAGAGAGGGGTGTGTCGCCATTGCTGTAAGCACATTGGAGCATTGCTAAACTGGTTTGCCCCTAGCTAGGCAAAGCTACAGGATGGGGATGTGCTGAACTGGCCATAGCTTTGCTTAGCTGAGAGTACACAAGGTAACTGAGAATGCATGTGAACGGAGATGAAAACGCGTGTAAACCCGGTAAACGGGTTTGCACAGCATGCACTGCAGTTGAAACAGGAAGGATATAGGAAAGAAATAAGGAAATGCTGCAGCAGAGAAATTGGAGTGCAAATGACTAATTAACACCTAGGAGCCTACAGTGGGCCATTGACAACAGCTAACAAGGCTGCAGGCAGCTACCTGCAGAACAGGAAAGGGGAGGGGCTGTACTGCAAAGAAAACAGTAAAGTGTCAAAGCAGAACAAAGCCAATTTGCAGTATATCAGCTGCATGACACATTTTGCCATAACTGGGTAGGGAAAGTAAAAAACAAGGAAGACAGCAGGTGGATGCATGCCTGATAATGGGAGGGGATCCAGGTTTAACAGTGAATTCAAGGGCAACAGATTAATCAAGGCAGGCAAGCATATCTCCACAGTAAAGGCCCCACACTTGTAGTACTCATTGTAAAACCCATAATTAAGACACTCTGCAGCTGGAATAGCTCATACACACCCAATGACATCAGCAGTATCCATAGCACAGTAGTATAAAGTGTGAAAGCACCTCACACACATTTGTGTATTCCCCATACTCTGCACCAGTGGTGTATACAGATGGGGAACCTTTGGTATGCACATGTTGGGGGCTGCCATAGCTTTGATCCACCAGCATGTGTTGGAGACTGAAGGTGGTGTGGAGGTTGATGCACACGACCACCTCAGTCACCAGAGGAAGAGGGAGTGTTCAGATCTAGGGTAACCTACCAGGGGCAACATGATTTGGAGATAGTAAAGCATGACAGGGTGAACAGGGACATCCTACAGCAACTTGTGGAGCTGTGCCGGCCATGCCTCAGATCCAGAACAAACAGAGGGGAGCACATCCCAGTGAATACGAAGGTATGTGTAAACCTGAGAATACTAGCTACCTTTCAAAGACCACCTGGGGATATCATGGAGATTTAACAGGCATCAGCATTCAGGGTACTACACCAGTTCCTGGATGCCATGTTACCACATGACAATGAACACATATACTTCCCCCAAATGCAGGAGGAGTTGGCCAGCAATATGCATCTCTTCCACCATGTGGCAGAACACCCAGAGGTACTGGGTGCAATAGACTGCATACACATACACATCAAGTCACCACCCGGTGAGCAGGGTAGGCACTACATAAACTGCAAGGGATACCCCTCCATCAACTGCCAGGTCATGTGCAATGCCCAGGGCATTATCATGGATGTGTGTGCTGGCAGCCCTGGAAGCTATCACAACTCCCACATCTGGCATGACTCACAGCTGTATCAGTTATTTGCCGGGGGAACATCCCAAATGGCCACCTGGTGGGGGATGCTGGCTAGACACTGGAACCGTGGATGATGACTCCCATCAGAAATGCACACACACCCATGCAGGAATGCCATAATGAGGCACACGCACAAACCAAAATCCTCATAGAGCATGTGTATGGGAAGCTGAAATCACGGTTCCATGGTTTGGACATATCTGGTGGAGCCTTGCAGTACTCTCCAGGTATGTGTGTCCACATCTTCATAGTATGTGCCATGCTACACAATTTGATCCTGTGGAAACAGCTGCAGCAGGGACAGAATGGTGAAGGCCCTCACAGCCCACCACCATTGCCAAGGGCCCCACAGGCACAGAGGTACTCAGACTTTGAACACCCTGAGCCAGCCTCAGTAGGCAGACAGAGACATGCCCAGTATGCCCATGCTTTGGCAAGGAAGGAACATATAGCACACACACTGACAGTGTAGGCACCTAGGGACTGACACCTTTCTCCACCTGCACACACAGTAAAAATGTATGGTACACACACAAGACTACCTGTAAATTGTCATGTATAGACAGTCTAGTGTGTGCATCCAACATAGGCAGCCCTCAACTATTGCACATACAACAGCCATTGGCACAAGGTAAGTCAACACTTGAGCAGTAAATTAAGCTATCAGCATGTGCTGATACTGTATGTACAGGTTCATAGGTAGGTATTTGGCCAACTGCCAAAGGCCATTCATAAGCCTAGCCAAAATGTGTCAGTTTTTGCCACCCCTTTGATTCATTAACTGTCCCTCTGTGGAGCATAGCCAATGGCGGGATCCCTAGGGTGCATCTACTGTTCCCCATCCACTCTTCAAGGTTGCAGAGTGTTAGTGGGGGGCTCTGTATAATGTAGTTAGGGATGTTGTTCCAAAGTATGGGGAGTGTCTGTGACAGGAATCCATCCCTCCAGCATGTTCCAGTTATTGTTGTGGCAAGGTTCAGCTCACTACAGTGTGTGGCTCACTGTGACATGGATTCCCATAGGTGGAGCATATCCATTAAGCCTGAGTATGACATGGCTGTGTTGGCCAGCAGAGATCATCTCTGGGTAAATGAGATGCCACTGAGTAAAGCAGGAGTTTATTCAGTCTGGCTGCATAGGGCATATGTTTGAGGCCAGTAATCCCCTTGGTGAGGTACATTCATGGACCTTCAAGCTGTTGGAAGTGTCTTCTGAGGCACATCCCAAATGGGTTATTATACCCTATGATGGGACTGATGAGTGATGAGTAAAGGAGCACTATAACCCCAGTATGTCTAGATGGGAACCCTTTAGTAATCAGATGGCCTACATAGAAGGATGTTTTAACTACTTTGGAGATATGATTGTCAAAGGGGAAATCACTATGTACCTTAGTCCCCAGATACCCCATTATGTCATCTGTATTAAAGTGGCTGACACTTATATGTTAATATGTGGGTGCTTAATATTTCACAATGGAATGACCATGCAGTTAGTGGCACTTGGCTGGAGGACATGATGTTGACACCCTGTGTCGGTCTCTGTGAGGCCCCTTGAGGGATGTCTGTGTCAGCTGGACTATCAATCATGGCTCCCAGTTCGCAGTCATTGCCAAACATGGTCTGCCGTAGTCCACCTGTGTTTGCATGTGCCTCTGAGAAGTATATGCCAAACAGTAGGGCTCCCAGGACTGAGTCCTGTAGGACACCAATCATGACTGGTCAAGAGTTGGACCAGGAGACCGCTAGTTGTACCATGTGGGTTCTGTGTGTAAGCCTGTTGGCAACCCAACTTGTGATGTATGGGTGTATGTACAGGCTGGAGTGTTTATCAATAATACCTGAGTGGGGCATGATGTCAAAAGCCTTGGTGAGGTCCAGGTAGTATGTGTGAACCACCTCTCCCATCATCTAACGTCTTGGTGACTGTATGTAAGATGTCAAACAGGTTCAGTAGGCATGCACTGCACTCAACCAAGCTGATCTGGGTTGGGTCACATGTTCAGAGGTTACCAATGCCTTTGTTAATGAGTGCCATGAGGATGCTATCCATACCATTGCAGACCAGGCTAGTCAGGCTTATGGGGTGGTAATTACCATAGTCAGTTGTGATTCCACCTTGATGGAGTGGAATAACCTTTGCCACATGCCATTGTATGGGCATGTAGCCTGTGTAGAGGCTTAATTAGGTTGGGGGTCAGGTTGTCTTGTACAGTTTGCAAGATGCAGTCTGGGACAACATCTGCCTCCACCAATGCTGTGTTCTGCTGTTAGAGAGGGCCATTTCCACCTGTGTGTCTCTGATGTGTGGGATACTGTACCTTTTGGGTAGTGTTGTGGGCTCTTTTGGGGGTGAAGTATGCACTGAATGTATCTGCAAGGATGTTGGTGATATCAGTAGGGTCAGCATATTTTGTGCTATATTTCACCAGCACAGTGCAGATCTGTGTGTCACCACTTAGATCCTTGACATAGCCAAAGAAGATTTTGTGGTTATCTTTCGAATCCTTGCATATTTTCCTGCTGATGTTAGCTTTGGATGATGTCATGAGGGACCTACATATCATACTAACAGTGGTCACAGATGTCTGCCCTTCATGGGATTTGCGGTTTGTCTGGAACACTGTCCTACTTCTGTAGTATAGCCTGTTTATTGCAGAGGTCCACCAGACTGGTGTCCTTGTCTAGGAGGAGTGTCTTGGTTTACCAGTGATAGCACGATCCATACATCCATGTAGGTGCTTATAGATTGCATTTGTAAATCTGTCTGTATCTTGAGCAGTGTTTCCCCTTAGCATGGGGGCTGCGAAACCCCCCACCCCATGTCACTAGAAATGTAAATTTAGCTGTAGGAAAGGTATACACTGTGGTTTCCATGGGTGTGGGAGATGCTTGGGTGTGGAAACAGTGAATAGTT
>NC_056746.1:1399388395-1399408395 GCF_019279795.1 Protopterus annectens
GTTGCCATGGTATTGGCTAAGGCAGTAGCAGCGCAGCTGATGTGCATGTAATTAGCTACTTAGGAACACCAATTGGTTATCAGGATAGCACATGTTACTGATCTGTAACTA
This sequence comes from Protopterus annectens, assembly GCF_019279795.1. Taxonomy (NCBI): domain Eukaryota; kingdom Metazoa; phylum Chordata; order Ceratodontiformes; family Protopteridae; genus Protopterus; species Protopterus annectens. Next base: position 1,399,388,507 of record NC_056746.1, read on the forward strand.
TAAAAGGTTGCCTTGTCACACATTCAAACCATCTGTATCTACCTGTAGGACAGTACAAAACACTGAAAGACAAACCAAAAATGAGTATTATACTAGTCAATAACACCTCCAATTACTAAGAAGGCATGTATAACATGTATGCCTGTGTATGTAGTACCTGTTCTGTAAGAATTACAGTGTAATCAATGCATATAGTGGAAATAGCTATCTCGTAGCAATATATTGTTGAGCAGTAGTAATGCTTGTAGTATTCTATGTGTGTACTGCTGTAGGTCACAAAGCAAACTCCTCATACACCATAAGGGATGATATGGGCTTGGAACTCACCAATTCACTTCCAGCCACTGTCAGTGTCAGGATTGGTCCAACAAGTATGTGCTATAACAGGGGATAGTATATGTCGATATATTGTAACAGTCAACATATGTATGGGTGTATAAGTAAGATGAACATGTCAAAGGTGGGCTTACTGTGCAAATATGGTTTGCATTGTGGGATATTGTGCCAATAACTGTGTAATGTACAGTATTTTAAGCAGATCTGTATTCCATTCTACATAGCATTTCTGTTATGTTATGCAAACAGTAGTTATGTCTATTGGCAATTACAGTACTCAGTAACAGGATACATATCACTTGTATTCATCTGACAGTTTAGCAGCATGATAGCAAAGATAATTGGAAGAGCTAGGTAACTATCCATGCACATAACACATGTAATATCCACCTCTCTAGTAAGTAAGCAATAACAGCTGTGCATGTGTACATGTTATGCAAATGTGTAGTGACCCTTGTTACAGGGCTGGACCTCTCTAGTATCATTTGCAAGCAATAACAGCTGTGCTTGTGTACATGTTATGCAAATGTGTAGTGACCCTTGTTACAGGGCTGGGTCAAATGATTATGTGCACACCTACATAGAGTGGATATTGAGAGTAGAGACACACTGGTTGAACTACCAGGTTTGTGTAGCCTAACCTCTCATTGCCAACCTAACAGCTGCTTGCACATACTGTATGTAAGGTAGTGCACAGTACTGGTAATGAAACAGGTTGCATGTCATCTTTAACTCCAGTGTAACATCTGCAGTAGGAGTGTAAGATGTAGGAGACTGCTGACCATGTTTAATAGCCACTTCATAGGTGAAGGCTTACACTACCTGATTATATCCTGATCATGTTGATAGTGGCATCAGAGTCTATAAATACATGACTCTGTTTGGAGAGTGGGTGCTTGTGCCCAACAGAGCTCATGGTCCTGGTGGATATCTGAGTATATACCCAGAGAAGGAAACAGACCTGTAGACACTTGCATCATCTGTAATCAACTATCAGGATGTGATGTGCTCCTCAGAGGAGGATTGCTGCTAAAGGTAGCTACAATGTTTCCATAATAACCAGTGTTGTCATGTCCATAACACAAATATTTACATGTGAGCATAATTGTCTAAAACATCTTCATAAACAATAAGTAACCTAAATACAGTACTTGGTACTTGTAGTACTGAATGCTCATACAGGCATGTCTACTAGTTAGCTACTGGTGTTTAGTAATGTCAGCTTTGTGTATGTGGCCATCCTTGGGGAATGTAATCTCTATGCCATGTACGCTGCCAAACCCACCTAACACCACACCCCACACATTGTTTGGGTTGCAGCTACAGGGGTAAGCTGGAAGGCAGTCCAGTCTATACCCAGGACTGGACCGGACAGTCATGAGGTGTAGGTTAACACATGCATCTCATCATCACAACCAACACATACCCTTACCAGAACACAGTAAGGACACTCACACACACTACTAGAAATCACACACATTCACAGATGCTTCTAAGTATCTGGCCAAACAAGTGATTTCCCAAGCTGGAAGAGACAGACAATGAAATACACAAACTGTATGACATAGTTTGCATAATTGTGCCACACCTCAGAACACGTGGCCGGAAACTTGCCCAACAATACTAATTTGTGAATGCAAACTCTGGCACTATGTTACACACCACCCTATATGAGGGCATACATACTGTCAGCTGCCTGTCTGCCCTGATTAGCCACATACCCACCTTTTGAACTATACACATGGCTCTGGCATATTCCATGTTGTTGTGCAGGACCTGTGATGCAGTAGCCTGGACTGCATGGAAACACATGTAGGAACTGTCAGGTCTGGTAGCCCATGCAGGTATGTCCCAAGGCCTGGGTAGCATTCTGCCATTGGCCAGAATGATACTGCAGTACAGAGATGAAAGGATTGTATTCCACAATTGTCTAATGTAGTGGTGCAAGTCAAGGGGTATCCAGTATCTGTCTGCCTAGGATAACACGGTTGACAGATAATGATGCTTTGCCAGACAGGGCCTGCACCTGTCACCCCTGGAAATCTGGATACTGCCTAGGGCTCATGCTTCCCCTGTAGTGCCTTCATCATGCACAGTTCAAGTGAAGGTGCACTACTGTTACAGGAACAACCAAGCAATAAACTGCAGGTCTCGCTACATAATGATACATGTCAGAAACACTATATGGGCACACATATGTCAATCCCTAACATGGAGAATATATCTGTGCAGTGGCTGAGACATGTTTCAATGCTCCAGAGAGCACACCTGTATGACCATGTTATAACACATACCTCACCTCTTGCCCATTATCCTTTATTGGAACACACGGGCCGCAGGTGTGTCCATACTCCTGAAGGATATGTACACCCCCACGCTAGTTGCACTTGCATAACTTCAGATGCATTATGCTGAGTAACTACCTTTGTACCAAAGTGGAATTCAAATTGCACCTTGCGACAGATCACCCACCATGCCGTGAATTTCCCAACTGTCATAATGTGCTGTAATGGGGAAGATTAGGTTTGAGACAGAAAACCATAATAATGGCTACTCTCAACTATTACATAATGAACTGGGAAGACTCCTTATGTACCAACACCTGCGCTCAATGCATGTTGGATTCTATCAACCCCAATTACCTGGATCACAGTAGTCACACAAACAGGGCTAACAGTATGCTACACATAGTCAGTCTCCAATGCCAATGTTATGCTTCCTAAGAGCAAAGTTGTGACTGTCATGGCACTTATGCAGATGGACAATGCATGTGCAAATTCTGAATCCTATACAAATGAACCTTAAGCAGTCACATACGTGCAGTGATTGTGCCATTGAAACAGAACCAAGATTCAACCAAACACAAACAAGAAGGCAAACTGGTGGTACCATGCTTTAAACTGTACCACAGAAGGTAGTAACTGTTGCAAGAGTGAACACACATGAGTGTAGGTGATCCCTGGTCAGCCTCAGTAAGATGCAGATACACCATATAAAACCACACAAAGCTACTGTGAAACTAATCAGCCACATATTATGAGGCCAAGCCCAGAGCATTCTATAGCTGTGTCATTAATCGTAATGGTAATGTCAAGACCTGCTGTGCTGCACAGCACTATGGCATGGGAAGTACTGCACCTACAGAAATAGCACCCATTCATCCAGATAGGGTCTTGGAGAATCTAAACCCACTCCCACCCCCCAACAGGTACACATAGTTAGATATCCATGTACACTACAGAGCCCCTGTAATAACAACTATGCAAGTTTAAGCTGCACTCTCTAAAGCCATACATACAGCTTTCATGGGGACCTGTCAACATCACAGGGTGTATCCTACACAAATGTAAGAGCAATCAGCTCTCGACATACACATCATGTTCAAGCATAGCTCCATGTCAGGCTGTGTACACACTGAATGGTGCACAGCAACAGTTATCACACCCCACAAAGGGGAGACACCATTGATAATGGGAAATAGTGCACTACTACCCTGCTGAGTCTGGTCTGTAAGGCCATGAACCGTGATCAACATATGTGATGTACTCAGTACATACTCAGTACAGATGTAGATGACAGTAGGGTTGATTCACACTGCATATCATGACCTTGCCAGGTCTTAGGACACCATCACCCATACTGTGTCCTATGTCACAGGAGTGGTTGGCAACTGGACTTCTGGCAGAACCAACACTACAGAAGGTGTCTGACTGATACACGCACATCAAACCTGTGCCAGCCACAGTAATATAAGGTTCATTCCTCGTACTCCCCCTCTTTGTTATCTACACCACACAGACTAACAAAGAAGGCATCTGCCTATTGATGTTTGCAAATGACTATGAACTAGGAGCAATAGTTGACTCAATGTGTGCTGTGTTCAACATACAGAAGGGCCTTTGTGTGTCAGATGTGTGGTGTGTGACATATGGCCACAATCTGACATCTAATTATTGCATTGTCATCCCCTATGTTAAAAACCCTGTACCCATGAACTACCACCTAGGCAGTGGTCAACGTAATGGCAAATGTGTGTGTATGGGATGCAGCTGGACAGTAGTCTTTCCTTTGATATTTACTTCACCACACCAGTCAGATAGTCATATGTGGCACCCCTAATCATGACAGGGTGCCATCCATGAATATAGAGATAATTGTTCAGCTATACTGAACACTCATGTGACCCATAATAGATCACATATTTCCTTTAAGGGTTATTGCCCATGTATAGATGGCCTACACTGCACTTCCCAATCCCTAGCTCCACTATGTAGCATGCATCCTACCCTGAATAAAGCCATGTCCAACCCAGAGATGTTGGACATGCTACACTTAACACATCCTGATCCCAAATAAACACATACTTCATGGACATCCACCTTTCTAGTACAAGGATCACAACATGCCTGACAGATCTCTGTCACATACACTTAACATACTCTTGCCATACTATGCATCCCTGTCCAGTGAAGCTCCACATCACCCCTCTCTGTGATATAGTGTGATGACCACATCCCAAATATATCAGTAATCCTGTGGATCAGTTCTCTGGCACTGCTTGATCTGGCCACTGAAACTTACCTGTTTGTTGCCTACAGCTAGGTTACCTGTCTGCCTAGGCTCATAAATGGCCCAGGGCATATAGCCTACTAGTTCACTATGACCATACATGCTATAGTTGATATCCACCCCTGCAAATACCATCAGGCTAGCTATTGTCCCATGTGTTTCACATGTCCAACACAGGCAATACATGGCAGGATGCTACATAGCTGTACAGTGCCATGTAGATATATTTGGCAAAACACATACATGTAAAACATTCTGTGAGCAAGTCTGCAGGGTCACAGGTCACATCCCTAAAGGCAATGTATGACTATATATGTGACATATACACAGCATTAAAGTCAATTGCATTATTGTGAACACATCCAGGCATGTGCTGATAGGTAAAGACACCAGTACAGGCAAACAGACATGCCCACATCAAGACAACATCCACATGGAGTATGAGCAATGTCATCACATGACACACACACATATATGGTGAAAACATCAAATCACCAGTAAGTGTCAAATGTGTGTGACTTAAACATGTCAGTGGTGTTAGTGTCATGTAGATTTGCAAAGACTTATTTGTAATCTTAATAAATGTGATACACATGTATGTTCAGCTGTACTTCTGTACTTCTCTGTGAGTTACTGTGACCTGTCCCCATCATTATGTCTTCCAGGTATGCCACATAGCAGGCTGCCAGTGTACACCCGCTTGGAGGATGAGGTCCTCGACAACCATTCAACACTCTTCAGCCATGTGCCACAGGATGCACAGCAGTGGAATGCCCTGTGGGAGGAACTCCGCAGGAGGGTAAATGATGTTGGTGGTCACAATTGCACCTATCAGCAGGTGCACCGACACTGCACTGACCTCATAAGATGGGCGTAACAGTGTGCTAATGCAATCACCAGGGAACAAGGTGCAACAGGTGAGGGGCCAGTCACCCAGCCCCCACTCACATGTACCGAGGAGCTACTGACTAACCTGGGGACACCTGCAGACCTCCATCCACAAGCTTTAGCTGGTATTGTGGAGGTGGGTGTCTCTCAACCACTGAGCCTGGAGTTGCCTGGTAAGTTAGTGCTGCACATATAACGCAACTATATTTCACATAGTTACATGTGTTGCTGTACAATATGTAATGTAACATCATATGCAAGGCATGCATGCATACATGCCACATGCTAAAGTCTGCTACTCTATGTATGCACAGTTGTGCATACTCCATTGTATAGTGTATTGTACTGGCTTATGTGCTAACACGGACATTGCACCCTGTAGCTATCACACAGGTGTGGATAATGATCTTACTGCTGTGACACTCCTGTTTAGGTACCTCTGGCATTTTGCAGCGACAGCAGCCTGTGTCAGGTGAGGTTGTTATTATTTACCAGGCTTGATAATGCACAGATCATATTAATTGCATGCTATCTGCCATAACACATGTACACATAATGTATGGTGGTCTTGTTAATAGACACTGGTAAGACCTGCAATGCATCACAGTGGTTACCCATGTGAAACAATTGAAGACTATATGAAACACCTACAGTAAACCTTCCAAGCTGTCATTGTCAGATATGTGGACAACTGTGAATACAATGGTGGAGGTATGTTGCACTGTAGGGACAGGTACTACATATCAGCATTACACATGTTGGGAATACAAACAGTACTGTACAGAGAGCATATGTGTGCACACACTCTAAATGTGTTGGAGCTGGAGTATGGCCGGCCCACAGGATACACCCTTGTGGATTATACCCTTGCAATGACTATCACACAATGTCATGTGCTACTTGACATGTCCATGACATGTAGTGGGCTGACTGCAACACTGCTCAACTATCCTGCAAAACATGATGCCTCACATCCCATACATACCACCATTTGCCTGCAGAACCCTGTCCTCGGTGGAGCATATGACATCTATGGGTGTATGTCATATGGGATAACACTGACATGTGAAATAGATGGCCATCACAACCCTTGGACAGAACATGTGTACATATGGCCATGGAGGATGGCCAGAGACATGAAGCAGCACACACAGTAGAAGTGATGTTCATGTGTGTACACCCTGTTGTACATTGGTTCTACACAATACAACTATGGCCTTTGTGTAATGGTGATATTGCAGATGTGAAACACTAAACATTATACAGGCCTGTGCACAGCTTGTGTAGGCATAACATGAAACCACCACATAACATGTCTTGAACATCTTGAGTGTGTCACGACATGAAAACATTTACCTATACAGTATCCAAATACATACATGTGTTGCACAACATACACATACAACCACATCAGGCCACATATACAGTACATTCACCTTGCTGGTGTCAGACATCACTGTCATGCCTGCTCCTCATGTGTGTGAGGTACACAGATGGCATGTGAGACATAGAGTACTGCTAAGTTAGCCATGTGTGTGTATAGTTGCCAGACATTTCTAAAGCTCTGCACTTGCTCAGCTCTTATAAGGAAACACTAACTAACTAAAGCACTACACCCTCCTTGACTTCTCATAAGTATTAGGCTCCCGATTGGTCCTTCCTGATCAAGTGAAAAATCAGTTCCCTTGCCTAATCTGATCAGTAAAAAAACAGTTCCCTATACTAATCTGGTATGTCCAAGGGTCAGTTTCAAGGTTACTCTTCAGTCCAGCTGGTGAATCTGGGAATTTTGAGGCAATGTTACTATTGTCTTATGTACATAGACAACCCTCTCCTCCTTCCAACAAACTCTAATACATGTGAGAGATGCAGTTATACAGCCAAACTGGAGGCAGAGCTCTCTCAACCCAAGACTGGCACAGTCAGACAGGAGGAAAAGGTAACCACCCACACCACACATCCAGTCTCACACAGACCTATTGCATCTGCATACCCAACACATAAACACACAAAAACATACTCGGAGGCTCTAAATAAAAATCTGACTAAACAGCAAAGACCTCCTAAGCAGATATCCAAGCAACAGCCACCCCTCAACAATACCCATGAATCACATATCTCACAAAATCAGTGTGCCTCACAGTCACAGCCCTTAAGGCCAAACAACACACCAAATACACTTGTTATAGGGGACTCTATTGTCCAGCACACTAATGTCCCACTCACCAGACTGAACAAGGAGAAGGTCACTGTAAGCTGCCTGTTGGGTGCCAGGATCCGCCACATAATGCAAGCACTCAGGTCACTCCAAAGCAAGTACAAGTATGACTCCGTCATTGTCCATGCTGGTGTGAATGACCTGAGACGTACCTCCATGGACTACATGAAAAGAGACATAGAGGAGCTCTCTGACCATGTATCCCAGGCTGGTATGACCCTGACCTTGAGTAGCATCTTGCCCTCATCAAGAATGATGCCACAGTATAAAGACAAAATGATCAGTTTCAACAATTGGCTAAAATATTGGTGTCATTCAAAGGGGATCTAGTGTCTGTCAGCCTGGGATGACATGCTCGACAAGCCACGTTGCTTCGCTAGGGATGGCTTGCACCTGTCACCCTTAGGCTTTCGTATACTGGCCAAGGCTCTTGCCACCCCAGTAGTGCCTTTTTTAGGCAAGACTCAAAGGACAAACCCACCTCCATAGACACCCCAAGGATAAAAAAACTAAAGGTAATGCTACTCAATGCCAGAAGTCTAAACCTCAAGATGCACGAACTCAAGGCTCTCCTCAATATGGAGAAAATCGATGTCTGTGCAGTAACAGAAACCTGGTTCAAGACTCCTGAGAGCACCCCAGCACTACCAGGTTATAACTCATACCATGCATTTCGGCCCCAAAACTCGGACTGAAGCACAAATGGAGGGGGAGTATCTATATTCATCAAAGATACCTACACCTCCAGGTTAGTGGCACTGCACGAAGCATTGGAAACCATCCATGTGCAACTAACAGCAGGCAAAACTACCTTTCAGTTTGTAGCCTGCTGCAGAACACCCTCGCTATTACAGGAACCCCACTTGGCATTCCTGAGAACACTGGAGAATATGAAGTTCTCTCCAAACACTATGTTATTGGGTGACTTCAACTACCCAAACATTGACTGGGAAAACTACTCAAGCCCAAACACCCTCGCCCAACGGTTCCTTGAATTTATAAACTTTAACGCAATGGAACAACTGGTCACCACTCCCACAAGAGGGAACAACATATTGGACCTGGTCATCACCAACATGGGGACTCTATGTTTCACACCAGAGGTAAACCCCTCATTGGTAAGATCAGACCATAAACAAATTTCCCTGGATATCCATATCCCGTCCCCACCCCCAGCCAAGGAAATCACTGTAAGAATTTCTCAAAAGCCAACTTTGCACTTCTCAAGACTGAGGTGGAATCCTTCAAAGCCCCTAGGCCAGAGGACAATACAGCCCAATCCACAGAATCCTTTACAAATGCATTCGATGAGCACCTGCAGGAATGCATGGATCATGCTATCCCAAATAAAACCAAGACTCACTCCTCCAAAACAGGAGACCATTCTGGTGGACCCCGGCCATAAATAAGCTATACAACAGAAGGAGGAAGCTACTACATGGCAGAGCAAAATCCCAAAAAGGGAAGGCATCTCTGATCAATATTAGCAAGAAACTTTGCTCTGTCATAAAATCATCAAAGGCCAGTTTTGAAAGAAAAAATTGCCCTAGACACTAAAGATAATCACAAGGCCTTTTTTAGTTATGTCAGGAACATGGGCGGAAACTCCCAGATATGCTCTGAATTGTTGCATAACGGTACAAAATATACCGAACCTACAGACATAGCCAACATCTTGGCAGACAGATTCAGCGCAAACTTCTCCGCCCTCCCCCCCCAAAGGAGCAAATGCCCATCCCAACTGAATGTAACCTCCCTGACATCACAGATGCACAGGTGAAAGCTGCACTCTCCAAAGCAAAAAACACAGCATCTATGGGACCGGATGGTGTCCCAGGCTGTGTCTTACACGAGCTCCAAGAAGAACTGAACCCTCACATTAAGTCACTGTTCAAACTTAGCCTTACTACAGGATATGTACCCAAAGAATGGTGTACAGCTACAGTGGTCCCACTCCACAAAGGTGGTGCCACAATGGACCCCAGAAACTATCGCCCCACAAGCCTAACTAGTCTGGTCTGTAAAGCTATGGAGCGTATTATCATGGAACTCATAAACAAAGACATTGGGAGCCTCCAGACACTGGACCCTACCCAATTTGGCTTTGTTAAGGGCAGATCTTGCCTCTTAAACCTAGTTGATTTCTTTGAAACAGTTACCAAAGCCATAGATGAGGGCAAGGTAGTCCACACAGCCTACCTGGACCTCACAAAAGCCTTCTATACAATACCCCACTCGGGCATCATAAATAAGCTTACCAGCTTAAATATCAACCCCTATATCACAAGATGGGTTGCAAACTGGCTTTGAGATAGAACCCACATGGTCAGAATCGCAGGTGCCATATCCAAATCCAAACCAGTTACAAGTGGCATCCCACAGGGCTTGGTTCTGGGATCTCTCTTGTTCAGTATATACTTCTCTGAGGTTCATGCTAACACGGGGCGATTATGGCTGACAAAGTTTGCAGATGACTGCAAACTGGGGGCCATAATCGAATCTCCAGCTGACACAAGCATCCTCCAAAAGGGTCTCACAGAGATGGATGCTTGGTGCCAGAGCCACGGCCTCAAGCTAAATGCTAAAAAGTGCATAGTCATCCCCTTTGGGAAAAACAAGGTGCCCACAAATTATCACATAGGTGGTAATCCATTAAGTACAGAAGAAGTAATTAGAGATTTGGGGACCAACGTAGATAGTAATCTCTCCTTTGATAATCACGTTACCAAAGTGGTTAGAAAGACCTTCTATATAGCCCACCTTATCACGTAAGGGTTCGCATCTAGATCAAGAGAGGTCATTGTTCCCCTCTATTCATCACTCATCAGGCCCATAATTGAATACAATGCCCCTTTTGGGATGTACCTTACCTGACACCTGCAGCAACTGGAGAGACCCCAAAAATACCTCACCAAGAGGATCATGGGCTACAAACAGATGTCCTATGCAGCTCGACTAAAGAAACTCCAGCTCTACTCAGTTGCTTACCGCCTACTCAGAGGCGATCTATGCCTGATGTACAAAGCCATGTCAAACCCAGAATTAATGGACATGCTCCACCTCAAAAAATCCAAGTTCCTTAGAGCTAGACGCTCCGGGGACCTAAACCTCAGCACAAAAATAAATAGGACATGCTGGAGGGACAGATTCATTTCCCAGAGGCTCCCCACACTCTGCAATAGAATCCCAGTTCATGTTAGATATAGCCCCTCGCTGACCCTCTTCAAGCGAAATCTGGACGCGTGGATGGGAAATCGCAAATTCACCCCTGAGATCTCTCCTGTGTCCCTGCTAGACAAAGGAACAGTAAACTAATCTTAAAAGGGTACCTTCTGTGACCTACTTTACAGATGCACAGTAGGCTAATCTAATAGGGAGGCGGAAGCCAAATACACTCTGGCTAGGCTTATAAATGCCCTAGGGCAGATAGCCTAGTATCTACCTTTGAACCTACGAACATCAGTAATATGGTTGCAGATGTGCAGGGGTGTCATCCGTATACCCTTCTGTGACCTGTGTTACACATTCCACATTAGTGTTTAGTGTGCATACACCTCAGTGACATGGGTCACATTCCACATTAGATATGCATTGTATGTGAACACAGTCATGGCTATGAACTGTGTCAGTAACTCACACTGTATAGCAATAGTGAAGCCACATGACGCCCTGCAATGGCTATGCACATAAGCCCAATGTGCAGTATGTCACTGCATATTTGTAGGGTGGACAGACAACATTTCGTCAGCTGAAGGCCCATGTTAGTATAACACGTCCCTGCATTTGGGCACCATTACTGTACTGTAGATTGGAAATGACACCATTGTGTTACACATGTATGCATGTCATTCAACACGTCAGCAGAAGACATGTCATACTACATGTGATTGGCAAGGTCATATGCCACACATCAGGCCGGTGTACTGTAAACCTGTGCTCGTCTGTGGCACCATTGAAAGTAGGGACAGCCATGTCAAACACATGTGTACAGCCATATGCACAATGTCTCAGCTCAGGGGTAGGCGGAATAATGTTGAACAGACATGCACTGCTTTGGGAAGATATGCAAGCTAGGGCTCAGGCAAACATAGTATTCAGTCAACATACCCTTCTGCTCATGTCCTCACACATAGGGGTGTTGGCCAACACAAAGCATCAGTGGCAGATGTACAAAGGTCAGTGATGGCCTGTTAACATGTGATGTATGTTGCACACACCATGGCAGTGGGGTGCAACAGTGCAAAGTGCATGCAGTGAGTGTTGCAGATATGGGGCATAAGCGACTAACACAAATGGTGCAATCCAGGTATGTATGCTAACCACCACTATAATTGTGTAAGGTGCATGCCATCTGCTATAGCACATGCATGCTGTTGTGTGCAACTCAGGGATGTATGATAACTATCACTATAATTGTCTAAGCTGAATGCCATCTACCATATCACCTGCATGTTGCATGCCATTGGGTGCCATAATGTGTGTCTGTGTGTGTCTGTGTATCTGTGTGTGTTTATGTGGTGTAACTTGTAATGTACAGTTTTTGTCTTCTCCTCACAGCTGCTGATGTAGGTGTGTTGCTGTCTTGCAGTCCACCTGATGTTAGTGTCCCCACAGACTCTAGCAGTGATGATGAAAGTATGATTGAGGCACAGGCAGGGTTGTCAGGGGCTGATCTGTGCCATTGTTTGCCATTCCACCGGTATCCCCCTCATCCTCTCACACAGTTCCACTGCCTACACATACCCCATCACCACTGGCCATAGAGGAAGGACAGTTGGTGGCTGGTAGCATGGAACAGGGAAGTGTTGAGACTATGGAAGGTGTGCCTGCACACCATGATCCCAGACAACTGACTGATGTCCCACACAGGCATGTGCCAAGTGCTTCTCATAGGAGGACCATCGGCCAACATGCCTTTGCGAGGCAAAGCACATCAGCTGGAGTCACCAGACACATGTTTCGGGCTGTAATGGAGGCACAGGCACGTGCTGAATGGCACAACAGAGAAGGTCTGAGTCTTCAGAGGACTGCTGTACATTCATTAACTGACAACATCAAGGCAATTACAAATGCTCACCATCATTTTGCAGATGTTTTGGATAGACGATTGGGTTAAATGGTGGGAGTCCTTGACCGTGGCATGTCAATCCTCGAGCGTGGAACGTCTGTGCTGGAACATCTGGTTGGAGTGAGGCATCGGGCACGTGGATGTAGGTCAGCTACATCACCTGTTGAAGGTCTACATGATCATGCTACTGCACATACCCACTCCCATAGTGGTGGTAGCAGCAGCAGTGCAGATGGTGCTGTGCAGTCTACACCAGAATACAGCAGGCCATGTGCACATGGTCCTAGATAGCCCCAACAGGGACATGATTCCAGTGGACATGTGTCATCAGCCAGTACCCAATCTGGACCTCTGCCTGGTAGTGCCCATGCATTCCCTGGCAGGTGCAGGTCACATGGCCGTGGCCAGACACCGTGAACTGTGAAACTTGCCTTATACAGTCTGCAGCTGTCAATAATACCCCTGTGTAGGCCAGCCACATGCCAAACTTGTGTACATGCACGCACACACACACACCAGAAACAAATGTAGGGCACCTCAACACACACACACATAACATCTACACATGCCCAATGATATCACAGGCCCTAACACACACACACACAATGTCATCCAATGCCGCAGCCTAGGCCTGTGGCAAACATTATCACTCTGTGCATATGATGATGCCTGTGCCGCATCCCTGTCATCCATACCATCCATCCAACAGGGACATGTTCATACGATCTGATGCACAGGGTGAACATACTAGGTAGACAATTGTAGATTAATATTGTTGAGTAGTGTTGACAGGCAGCAGACATACCATGTATTAAAGTTTTAGAATGCAATTTGTACGTTTGACAGTATGTATCATGTGTAACAACACTAACAGCATGTTGAGCTTGATGTTCTGCCTTCCTCTTTCAGGTGTAGTTGCATGTGCCGGGGGATGTAAGTGTTTGCGGTTAGTATCCCATATGTACATGTTGACTACTCACAGGTCTGTATGACAATACCTGCATGCACTGTGTAGCTTCCACATCACAGTTATAATCTCCCACGTTTCAATTATGTTTACTGTTCTAATGACCCAAGAGCATGATAGCTGTGTAGTAAGCTACTGTGTTCAGAGCCATCACATCCATAGTGGGTGACATCACAGGTATAGTTACCTGGAGTGGGCAGGAGGTAAAAGACTGGTATAGTGGATGACAAGGGTAAAGGCCAGTGGAAATAGTGGCTTCTCACTGGGAAGTAGTAATACCCGCTGCCATTACAGGATGCAAACACAGACACACCCACACTCTCAGAGACTCACAGACACAGTAACACACGCACACACACACACACACACACACACACACACACACACACACACACACACACACAGTTGCCAGTGTTTGGGTGAGAACCCCTACCTATGTGCAAATCATCATTATAGTACTATGCAATTACAAGATGCGCCACAGAGATTACACATGTACAGGTAGTTGGAATGGCCTAAGATCAAGGACATCGACAGGGTTACTACCATGCAGTGAGTGTATGTGGGGAGGGGGGTTCATCAGTAGGCTATGTAACAACAAGTCGCACCCCAGGGTGTACATATTAACAGACGGTTAGAATGCCCTTCTAAGGTTGATGATATCAACAGGGATACTGGATTGCATTGAGTGGATGGGGGGAGGGGGCATTAACATTTCACTATGGTAAAATACAGCCTCACTCTAAGGACCGGACAGCAATACACACGGACAGCCACACACACGCACACATGCACACACACACACACACACACGCACACACGCACACACGCACACACGCACACACACACACACACACACACACACACACACACACACACACACACTGTGGCATTCACAAAGATATACACCTATGTCACACACATACAGGCACTTGACATGTGTGAGGTTCAACCACCTGCCTATGCCTTTCTTTCTACACTTCACTCTGTACTGATGTCAACAACAGTGTTCAGCAGAGTGAAAGACATGTGGGATGTATTCCCAACCATATGAGGCATATATGGACACACACACACACCAACACATGCCAGTACTGTGAATCAAACACCTGCCTATATCATGATAGGTATTACAGAAGTACAGCACTAACGCATTCACTGCAAAGCTTACTGACTCTTTCCTTTGCCAACTGTGCTGATACATGCACAATATATGCACAGAGGAGGTATTATTGTTACAGGTGTCAAGAGGTTTGCCTTCAGTGTCACACTTACTGCATTCTACATTGTCTGTCTTCCACGTCAATTAACAAAAACAGACTTTAGCAGTTACACAGGTTATTGTAGGAATAGTTGTAACACACCAGTGAGCTGTCCTCAGTAATCATTCATCTGCAAAGTAGCCCCACCACTTAGTAGTCATGTCCAAACATCTGTCCATACCTCATGTACAACTTACTGTACTTTGAGCATATCATCATATACAGTTGGCGATGTTGAGGCTGTATTGCAACAGCATGATGTACTAAGACAACAGTCACCTTCACACACCAGACACTGCACACACATGGAATCTAAACAAACATCAATACATGTACACATATGTTGTCTACATCAGTAAGTGGACTAGCAGGTCAAGAGGATACATTCCACACCTTCCCCACGCCATGGGTGAAACATAGCTGAGCATTAGACCATAATGGATGTTGTATTCATGTACTGGTAGGACACAACCACCTTCACCGAGTAGCCAAGTATACATATATGACAACAGCACATATCAACAAGACACACACACAACATTATTCCATGTCATGCTCCTACAACTGTTAATTGACAGTGCCATGGTGAAGCCAGGGCACTGTAATGGTCAACAGTGAGAACATCATATTTGCCACACACACCTCATGTTTACTGGAAGAGTGCCAGCAATGTGCTCTGTTAGAGCTAGGCAGTACACTCATTTAAGCATGTGCGAGGTATGTGGCTTGTAATCATCTCACCCCAGCACATACTGGCTATTGTGGTACTAAGGCTAATGTCCAGACAGCACACAGCATGCATGGCTTGCAATTGTTGACACAGGGTATATGTAGGAGCTGTGGGCACACATGGCTGTACATGTCATGAACATATCACCTGTGACTGCTCAGAAACATACAGAGCAGAGCTGGATTTCCCTGAGTCTGTCAATACAGGCCTTGTGTAGGTCCTATGATTCTGTTATTTGGATATGTTTGTAGGCATTGCATTAGGTGGACATGTCTAATGATATACATGCCACATGGGTAGTTGTATGATATGATAGATGTCATGGGTGACCAGTAGAGAGGGAATATTACCTATGTTAATATAGATATCAAACCTTATGTACTGTTAGCAATCTATCTGCCATGTGCATGTATGTAATGACTGTAGCCACCTGTATTTAGAAAGGATAACGAAAGCTATAGTAATGTCATTTATGTTGTATGAGTGTGGGATGTACATATTCAGAGCAGGTACAGTTAGGTCATATCCAACCATGAGGGTGTTGTTTACTGGTGTACAGCAACAGTCAATTGTATTTATGCTGACAACATCTGAGGGACCCTGGTATCTTTACAACTGAGCTGGTTACAAACAGTGGTATTATTGCATTGCATAACACATTATGCAGCTGTGTCTGTACATGGGTACTTTGCACAGTGAATGTAGGCCTAGGTACAGTCCACCAATCAAAGGTTATCTGGTGGTCTACCATACTATGTCATACCACATATGGATGTGTGTTGGTAGTCTGGGGACAAGGTGGTGGATGTATATGAGGATACAACCTAAAATGCAGTGTTTGCCACTGTCACCTGTACCTGACTCATCTGTGAAGAGTTATGTTGGAGTAGGGGTCTTTACATGTGAGTAGCCTTTATGAATATGTGGACACCACCACCTGGAATGGTCCATACCAGTGTTATGACCCACATGTCTGGATCTGAGGTATATGGTGATAGTGCAATTGTGCACTACAGAGCCTTCAGCCAGGTGTTCCTCACTGCACAGATGTCAGTATTCCCCATTGTAGGTTCTAATTTGAGCAAATGGATTACTAAAGCCACACATGTAGCACTAGTTAGCATAAGCATCCAATGCAATTGTCTTGTAGGTATCAGGATGTTACTTCTGCGTGTAGTACATTTGCCTTGGGATGTGACTATATGGGTAACTGCGACCTATGTATTATCCACATTCACTTGAAACATGGGTTCATGTGCTCTTTGTCGAAGGCTTGTCATTCAGTCATGACAGCCCGGAATGACAGACACTGGACAACCTCATAATAACAGCAGGACATTGGCTCATTGTGTTGGTCTAGCAGTTGCCACTGGTACCATGACATCACTGCGAGTGGCAGTAATGTGCTTGATAGCAAATGCCACATGTAAGGGGAAGGACAGCAGCAGACATTGTGTATATAACCAATGTGAGCTATACTTAGTGTAGCAAATGCCACATGTAAGGGGAAGGACAGCAGCAGACATTGTGTATATAACCAATGTGAGATATACTTAGTGTAGCAGTCCTGCTAATAATGACAACTACTAACACAGCTGGGAGAGGCCATCTTGACACCTGCACCTCAGTACCATTACACAATGTGGCTCACACATTATGCTTGCACATGCCACTGTTCCAAGTATAATGCCACTGTCCACAACCTTCTATCAATGTATGCCTTTCAGGGCAGCAAGGTGTGTGACACATGCTGTAGGTAGCATCCACCTGTGTGTCCTAGATAACCTATTGTCTGTCACGTCCACACATGCATGATTGTGTATACTTAATATATATATGCCAGTACTTCATGCACATGTATGCGTGTGTATCACACAGCACAGACACAGATATATAATTTACGGGCCACATACAGGTATCTGGTACTAAACCAGTATGATGTGCATATATACTGACAGGTAAGATGTATATAGCTGTAAACCTGTGTGTTTACTATAGGAATCCATTACAATGTGTTCTGGACATGTAAGTGTATGACCATGCACACTGTGCCCTTCTGTGGTTAGAATCTGGGTGCATCCCAAACAGCCCTGTGCTACTAAGTGTATGAGCGTACCCACTGCCACCTTGTGTAATTTGAGTCAGTGCATCCAAACAAGCCCTTTGTTACTAAGTGTATGAGCATGCCCAGTATAACCTTGTGTAGTTGTACTCATAGTGCATCCCAAATGGCCCTGTGCTACTAAGTGTATGAGCATGCCCACTGTCACCTTGTGTAATTGGAGTCAATGCATCCAAACAAGTTTTGTGATTCTATGTGTATGAGCATGACCAGTGTAACCTTGTATAGTGATAGTAGTTGTCCATTCCACAGATGGGCATACTAAAGTTCAGGTTCCTGTTGTGCTACAACTATACCTTTCAGGCCTACCTATGTACTACCTGTAGATGATGTGTCTTGTTTGTGTATACAGGTTGTAATGGACACCTACTTTAAACACACAGGTTTACAGCTATGTACATTGTGACTGTCAGTATCACTGTTGTTGTCCTCAATCTTAGAAGGGCATTCTGACTGCCTTGGAATGTGTAATCTCTGTGGTGTGTCTTGCAACTGCGTAGTACTGCAATAGTGATCTGTCGACAGGCAGGAGTTCTGATCCCACCAGTAGCAACTGTGTGTGTCAGCAAATGCCTGATTGTGTGTGTCAGCAAGTGTGTGTGTGTGTGTGTGTGTGTGTGTGTGTGTGTGTGTGTGTGTATTTGTGTCTGCATCCTGTCATGAGAGTGGGTTTTGCTGCATTCCAAAGAGGTACTACCTTTTGCACTGGCCTTTATCCTTGCAAACTGCTAAATCTCTCGTCCCCCCTCCCCCTTCCCCACTGCAAGCAATCAGTCCTGTGATGTCACCCAGCTCAGAAGTGAAATCAGAGTAAGTGTAATTGTATGTGTTCTGTGGCACATACCCCAACTGCATACCACTGTACTAGTTACCTTTACATAGGCAAGACATGTATGCACAATTCTGGCAAGTGTGTGCATGTTTGTGTGTTTATCTGCCCATGCAGCCAGGCATACACATGTTGTAATGTCTTTTAACATGCTGCACACCATGGTAGCCATCTGTGGTGACTGGTGTCTACAAAGTATTACATAGTTAGGAATGGTAAAGAATACACAGTCAAGAACGACTACAGTTGGGTATGTTATTTTCCTGTGCCACTGTCGAACAGTGACACAGAAGTGGTCACCGGGGTGTAAGTCCATACACACCATTCCCCCACCCAAACTCCACAGTCCCCAGGGTAGATTACATTAGCCATCATTCCCCACCCCAAACTCCACATGCACAACAACCATCCCTTCTCTGGTGAACTGATTAAGATTTAAATGTTATAAAACAAGAGATGCCTCTGTTTTGTGTACGTCAGTTCCTTTGGAACCCTTCTGTGTCACAAAGGGTGTTCAGACATCTGTATGTATATATATATATATATATATATATATATATATATATATATATATATATATATATATATATATATATATGGCTATAGCTGTGCCTGTGTATATGGCTATAGCTGTGTCTGTGTATATGTGTATGTATATATATATATATATATATATATATATATATATATATATATATATATATATATATATATATATATATATATATATATATAATTATGACAGTTGTACAGATGTAGACTTGTCTTTGTTGTTTCACAGAGTACAGTACATTCAAGGGTACTGTACATATGTACACAAAGTGACTGTCCCATTTGTTTTCAGTACTGTGGAATACCTGTAGTAAGATGTGCATTAAAAAATCCATGAAACATATATAC
>NC_056746.1:1399713395-1399885895 GCF_019279795.1 Protopterus annectens
TACGAACCCTGGTCTGTGTGTGACAAAATGTACATCAGACCTAGCATTTATCAAACTGAGCTACTGAGTGACTACTGCACAATGGTTGACTGATATTTGCCTAGAGCTCACCTGATAACAACATATGACCTGGTAATAGACAGAGAGTATTATACAAGACTGCAGTGACACTTGAACAGACATGCATGAGATTCATGCATGACAGAGATAGTAGGCAAACTGTATATTAATACATAGAATGCAGGTGTAGACTATATACCCCTAGTGGGTGGAAATATTTGTGATGTGTACAAACCATATCAGAGTGCTGTGTTGGCTACCTGACCCATATACAGTTGCAGACTGTATATTTGCAGTCTACAGCTATTACAATTTCATACTTTCCAGCAGCAGTGTACCTCGGAGCAGGAATGCATACAGCTGAAATGCAATGGTTAACACAAGACAATCCTGAAATACACAATATACCTTGTCCATTCTTATTGTTGCTTCAGATCTTACTGCAGAACAAATATCGTAATGCATTATATCTTGTAGTATAACTTCACATCTAATGTTTAGCAGAACACTGTTCATTAGCTAACCTTCAGTCATTTAGTGGTATTATTCAAGTTTTTACTTCACAACAGCTGTAATACTCAATTTTCATGAACGGCCCAAAATACACACATATTGAACAACGCAGCTTTATTCGGGGTGACTTCATGCAGTGATAGCTATATTTTTTCCAGTCTTTATTGCAGAACAGTTCATATAATCCAGGTGTTGCAATACAGCTGTACTTCCACAATTAATGAAGAAGAACCTTTATTTCCTTCACATTATCAGGTTTCATGCTTTCATCTTTATTGAATTATACCTGGCATTAATCACTTATTTCATTCCAGGTGTACAACCACATTCATTGCAATACAATCAAAATTGTATATACCTAATGGCAGTTAATAAATTGTTCTTTCTTGCTTATATGACTATAGATTGCAAGATACATCTGTACTCACCACATTCATGGTGCAACCTGGCCAGGTGCCCTGCATGGGCCTCTAGGTTGTGTTCTCTTTCCTTTGTAGCTGTAGGGAGTGAAGCACACCATTATGCATGCCTGTCTATTGCACATTCAGATTAGGTATTGATAAAACAATTCAAAAATTACTTACAAACATGTGAGGCATTCCCATCTCGAGCATCCTGGACCCACGTGTCCAGAAGTCCCCTCTTCCATCACTTCAGATTGTCAAAATGATGACAGACCTGCTCACCTGTGCATGGGATACATGTAGCACTAGTAAGATCATGTGCCTGCCATTTCCAGGCTTCTGATTTATACTACGAATCCTGGTACTGACCCTGCAGCAGCCAGATGTTAATGTATTTTACAAGGAATCCAACCATGACTCTGGACTTCAGAATGCCCAGCCGTTGCACTTGGATGCACACACCCTCTCCAACACCTGCTATAGCTCCTGCCAGGTTCAAATTCCATCTGGTTCTGCTGTATTCCTGCCGGTTGCCCTTAAATAAGCCTGTTTTCCTGTGCTTTTACTACCATTGGACAATTTTTAAATACACGGTGTGTCGCTTAGCACCATGCAAATGCATTGAGCTCAGCTGAGCCGTGCTTAAACTGGGAAATACTTATAACTGCTTAGCAGTGTTCAAACCTGCTCAGCTGAGCTCAGTGGTGCTTAAACTGGCACTGCCTAGCAGTCCACAACCAGCTAAGCAGCACTGCACAGTGCTAAGCAGTGCTAAAACATCTGTTGTTTAAGCAGTGCTTGGCATATCTTGGCACTGCTCAGCAGAGCTTAGCTGAGTGTAACAAAGTAGCATTTAAAAATAATTAACATAATTTTAATTTACAACGTAAAAGTTTAATAACCCTTCCCTGTATTTAGACCTTGCACCTACTAGGCATATGGCTGTCACTCTATCCATTTGGCTATGTGGATGTGTAGAATGCTGCTATATTTTTACATATACCTCTCAGCTATGTTTAAGCACTGCTACACACTGCATCTCACAGCGCAAACCCACTGAGCTATGCTTAAACTTGACCTTTGCATTCATAATTAAATGTACTCGGTTTCTATTTTTACATATCTGGCACATTTCCATTGCTGTGCACCACACTGTGCTGTGCAAACATAAAAAATAAAGAAATAAAAGAAAAATTAAAAATGAAAACTATATTACATATGCATACATTGATATCCAGCACTTTGACAGTCAAGGGATGTGTTACTCATCTCCGGACACAGTAACACAATTCCTACACAGATTTAATAACTATGTGACACTGCCCTCCCTCAGTAGTAGGCCTTCATTAATATGCATGGTGCACTACTGAGGGGGTACCACATACACAGACATGGTACCTTCTGTGTAGGCTTTACACTATGCCTACACGGATTTTATTAAATTCCTAGGAAGACATAGTTTCATATTCAGGTAAATGCATGCATCTTAAACTAATAAAACATCAGCCACAAGCATTCAAAATTTAAAACATTTCTTACTTGAAATAAATAAGTTTATGCATTTTCTTTGTCAATTAAATAAAAAACACACATGTAATTGAAAATACATTATTCAAAAAAGAATATGGTCAGAAAAATGTATAGAGATTTTAAACTAGAAATAATTTGCATGCAGCTAAAGAAACTTCACCCTATATACAGGAAATACAGCTTGACATGTATCTATACAGGTATCCACCCAGCAAGCAAAGCAATAATGTCTATAGCATCTTTATAACATACTGCTTTATGAAGTGTTATTCTCTTCATTAATAAGTCCCCATACAGGACTTTTTGTGATATTAGAAGATGTTCTTTCTGTTTTTGGTGGTAATGGTCTTTCAGCAGGCTACTATCCAAATATTGCAATAATCATGTGACCTAACTGGAATCTCGAAGGAACGTTAGACTTGTGCTGCATAATCATCAGAGTTTAGATTAATACATTTCTATACCAAACACACACACATACATGTGCATGCCCATGCACACATACACACACACACACACACACACACACACACACATGCATGTAAACACACATCCACATGTGCACGCACATGTACACAAAAATGCACACACACACATACACACACACACACACACACACACACACTAGACTAGTTACAGGAAAGGGGGATACAAGTGCAAATGCAGGCTTTTAAATCAGAAAGTTGAGAGAGATGAAAAAGCTGCCCAAATGGCCAATTACTACAATTTCTGCACCCAGAAACCACTCATTATGTGGTAGATAGGTTACCTAGTGCTTACCACTCCCACTGATAAGCTAGAAGACTTCCCTCCAACACAGAAAGGATTGGGGGTGGCTCAAGAGCTTACGAACAGTCCTGGACACAGTAAATCTGTATCTGGACTAGACTAGTTACAGGAAAGGGGAAAAACTAGTGCAAATGTGGGCTTTTAAATCAGAAAGTTGAGAGACATGGAAAAACTGCCCAAACAGCCAATAACTACAATTTCTGGGCCAGAAACCACGCCTCCCACTAATAAACTAGAAGGCTTCCATCCAACACAAAAAGGCTTGGGGGCTCAGGAGATTACAAACATTTCTGGATACAGCAAATCTGAATCTGGACTAGACTTGTTACAGGGAAGGAGGGAAACAAGCTTAGATTTTTTTTTTACTAAAGTGGAAAAGGAGAAAGCTGGAACAGAAGATAATTCAAGGTTAAGAATCTAAGTGGGTTGGCCCTCACAAATGTTCTCTCTCTATTAGGTAGAATGAACTAATGACACTAGACTGGGTGAAGTGTCCCAGAACAAGCACACAGTATGGGGGGGGAACTGTAAACCCACCAAGTATAAGAACAAGGCAACAACAGGGAAGCGGGTGGTAGCCTATTACAGCTAATAGCTGTAGCAACTAAATGAAAGTGTTAAACAGTTGAAGGAGGAAGGAGACTCTAGAGAATGCTTTTAACTGCAAACAAATAAGTTATATGATACCTGACTAGAACACAGAAATCAAGACAAAGTCAGGAACTACAGAAAAGGAACTCAGTACAGCCTTACAGTTCAAAAACAGAGCTGGTTTAATAGTAGATTAAAAGCTTTTAAATTACTATTAAACCAGTTCTATCTTTGAACTGCAAGGCTGCACTGAGTTCCTTTTCTGTGGTACCTGACTTTGTCTTGGTTTAAAGTTTATTTGCTGGCTGCCAGTTTGAGTTTCTTGAAGCTATTTAGAAAACAGAAACCTCAAAAAATCAAACATGCACAGAAAAGCACGGATAGAGCATTCACAACCAGAAAATACAACTCTCAGTATGAAAAAGCAATTTACATTTAAATAATTCAGTAAGCTTGCAATTAGAGTAAGGAAACAGTATCTAGCAATGAAAAATACAGTTAAAACAGTATAAAACAGTACATAAATGCAGTGAAACAGTAATAAATCTTTATAACAGTGCAAAATGTAGTAGATTAACTGTATAGCACAATTATAAGCATTACAGAAGTGCAAGTCTATGAAATAAGTATAAGAAATAACTTATCCTGCTCTTGGAATGTTAAGGAATTTCTGCTTAGTCTCAGTAATGAATCACCATCCACAGCCTGGTAAATACAAGCACAGCCTTTTGTAGACACAGGGTTTATATACCAGAAAGAAAGGAAGAATCAAGAAGATCGAATTACTACTCAGTCCTACTAGCCCCTGTTATTACCTAATCACTCATGCTACAGAAGGTCAGGAAACCCTATTACTCTCAATAATAATGAAGACAACAGACTATCAGCAGAAAATGGCTGCCAAAAACACAGGAAACTCAACAAACAAAACTACCAGGCCTGGACAACAGCAGGCCACTATCAAGATTATGCCACCTGAGAAGAACACAGAAACCTCACGATAAATGCAAAGAGAACTCACAAAAAGAAAATACAAGTCTCAGTATGAAAAAAGCACTTTACAGTTTAGTAATTAAATGAAAATGTAATTAGTAATGCGCACTATTACAGCTACTAGCTGTAGCCACAAAATGAAAGTTTTAAGCAGGTAAAGGGGCAAGGCGACTCTAGAGAATGCTTTTAACTGCAACCATATCAGTTATATGATACCTGACTAGAACACAGAATCCTCAAAAAATCACAAATGCACAGAAAACCATGGACAGAGCACTCACAACCAGAAAATACAACTGTCAGTATGAAAAAGCAGTTTACAGTTAAGCAATTCAGTAAACATGCAATTAGAGTAATGAAACAGTATCGGGCAATGAAAAATACAGTTAAAACAGTATAAAACAGTACATAAATTCAGTGAAAAAGTAAAAAAAAGCTTTATAACATTGCAAAATGTAGTACATTGAGTGTATAGCACAATTATAAGCCTTCCAGAAGTGAAATTCAATGAAATAAGTGTAAGAAATAACTTATCCTGCTCTTGGAATGCTAATGAATTTCTGCTTAGTCACAGTAATAAATCACCATCCACAGCCTGGTTAATACAACTCACTAGGTTGAATAAGGAGAAAATAACAGTCAGCTGCCTGTCAGGTGCCAGGATCCAGCACATGATGCATGCACTCAGGTCGCTCAACAACAGGTACAAGTATGACTCTATCATTGTACATGTGGATATGAATGACCTGAGATGTACCTCCCTGGACTACATGAAAAGAGACATGGAGGAGCTCTTGGATTATGTAGCCCAGGCGGGTATGACCCTAGCCCTGAGCAGCTTCCTACCATCACCCAGAATGATACCACAGTACAAGCATAAAATTATTGACTTCAACAATTGGCTAAGTTTCTGGTGTCACTCTAAGGGGATCCAGTGTCTGTCTGCCTGGGATGACATGATTTACAGACCTTGATGCCTTGCCAGAGATGGCCTGCATCTGTCACCTCTGGGCTTCTGGATACTGGCCAAGGCTGTTGCTACCCCTATAGTGCCTTTTTAGGTGGTATTCCAAGGACCAAATTACTACTGTAACATCTACAAACAAATGCAATCTAAGGGTCATGTTGCTCAACGCTAAAAGTCTAAATCTCAAAATGCACTTGCTTGAGGCACTCCTTAAAAATGGAGAACATCGACATTTGTGCTGTAACAGAGACCTGGTTCAAGGCAGCAGAAAGCACCCCCTGCACTACCAGGCTATAACTCATTCCATACCTTTTGGCCCCAGAACTTGGAGCGAAGCTCCAAAGGTGGTGGTGTTTACATATTCATAAAGGATGGGCACACCTTCAGACTGGTAGACCAACATAATGCATCAGAGATACTTCAGGTGCAGCTAACATTGGGTGAGACAGCGATTCCGGTCGTAGCCTGCTATAGGTCCCCAACCATGTCCCAAGACTCACACTCAACATTCTTAAGCACCCTGGAGAATATTAGGGCCCAACCTAACACCCTCTTACTAGGTGACTTCAGCTACCCCTCCATTAACTGGGTAAACTACTCATGCACCAATGCACTTGCCCAATGTTTCCTGGAGTTCATTAATTCCAATGCCCTGGACCAGCTCATTCTTACCCCCACTAGAGGTAGTAACATCCTTGACCTGGTCATTACTAACATGGGTGACCATTGCTCTACACACACACACACACACACACACACACACACACACACACACACACACACACACACACACACACACACACAGCAAGGGAAGGCTGAATGGGGATGTTTCCCCAGGCAGAATCTGTTTGTGGGCACAATCAACAAAATAAAAGAGATACCCATAAATACCAGGAATCATTTCAGCAACATCATAATCACAGCTGTTGCCTGTTGTGTGTGTTAGCAAATGTAAAAAGGAACTAATAACTGGACATTTTTTTCTATTCTTGTATTTCCATGTCAACTCTGGTTGTGGAAAATGCTGTCATTGGGATTGCCCAGGGTCCCCCCCACACATTGTACGTATGTGTGTGTGTGTGTGTGTGTGTGTGTGTGTGTGTGTGTGTGTGTGTGTGTGTGTGTGTGTGTGTGTGTGTGTGTGTGTGTGTGTGTGTGTGTGTGTGTGTGTGTGTGTGTGTGTGTGTGCCTTTGTCTTCTTGTTTGTCAAGTTGTCTGTGTACTGCAAAGAAAACATAGTGAATGATTTATCTCTCCTATGCATGAATATGACGTTTTTCATTTAGCCTTGGAGGTCATGTGACTGCAGTAGTGGGCATCATGTGAACAAACTGTCTTCCCTTGCTACTAAAACCAGTAACATACTGGAATTCAAGCATTTCTGTGCTACCCTGTACATTTTAGGTCTCACTGACTGCTTACTGCTCTGTGTGCAGCACGTACCTCTCCTAGTCATGTGCACATTACTGAAGTTTGGCAGCAGGAGTGCCCAGTTTTGCAGTTATAAAAACAGGTGACATCCATTATTTTTGTTTTAAAACATTTTTCCAGTGTACTCCCATTTAAGGTTTATGAGCTATGTCCCCAAACAAGGAAAAGAATCATGTTTCCGTGTTTTACTCACAGCTGTATAGTCAGTTTGGTTGGAAGTTCCCTGGTTCATTGAATTCTTTATCAACACAAAATATGTCAGTATGGTTTGCCTGTAAGTAAAGAAAACATTTATAAATGCCTGCTAACATATCTGTATGGTGAGAGATCTTAGAATTTGATAAGCATGTTTATAACTTTTACTAATACAGCTGTATTTTGTGAAATGCTGCAAGTGAAATATGTTTAGAAATGCTGCAACTGATTTTTCCATTAGTGCTTCCTAACTACATAGCACAAAAAAGGATAAATATCTGGCTGTAAAGTTTCATGCTAGAAAATCATTAGTTCATAGATTTTAAGTGAATTACCACATTAAGTATTATATTTTCAATTTAGGGAATTCAGTCCATTTTGTTTATCTACTCCAAGATCTTAACAACTCACAGATGTGTAGCTGCCATGTACTGATGTAATGGAAGTGTGACAAGTGGTTATATAAATGCTTCAAAGAAGAGTTAAACTGTTTTAAATGAACCATGTATTGTCCATAAATCATATAGCTGACTCTTAGATATATTTAGTTAGTCTAAGCAAATAAACCTTGCTTTTTAAATTACTGAATATTTTCTTTTCTTACATTAATCATCACAGAATTAAAATGAGTCCGAGTAGAATGCATCTCTTAAAATTCAGAACCAGATGCAGGATATTTTCTGATACATGTTATTTAAACAATAAATTCTGAAATACAATTGTGTTGAAATATTTCATAACAACACATTTTGTTAGTATGTTTTCTTTTTTTATAGATGCATCAAACATGATTAAGTGTGATTAGCACTAAGCTAATGGTCAACACTCAGTTAAACATTCAGGGCCAGATTCAAAAAGCTATTTGTGGACAGCACAGCATGCCTAATGAGGACATCAGTGCACCAGCTGTGGATGCTGTTTCAGAAGTCATGCTGGAATCTTTCTGAATACTTATTTATTCAGTGTAGGATAATATAGCAATAACCCATGCCTGGGTGTGGGTAATGCTAAATTTACCCACGGTTGGCGTGGTTTGGTCCCGAGGGCGAAGCCCGAGGGACCAAACAAAGCCAACCGTGGGTAATTTAGCATTACCCACACCCAGGCGTGGTTATTATATATGACATTATTTAAGAAAAGAAACTGTTACTTTTCTTAAATAATGGCATAGTATAATGCCTGTTTACTGCCCTTCCGCAGATGTCTGGCATCGCGGCAGTTCTGATGTACTGCGTGCCTGCGCGGTACATCAGAGTTGAGCAAAGCAACGGAGAAAGCAAGATCTCCGTTGCTTTTATGTCTCGCTATGTTAAATGAGTTTAACATAGCGAGACAGTTTTAAAATAAGCAACAGACATCTCCGTTGCTTATTTTAAAACTGTCTCGCTATGTTAAACTCATTTAACATAGCGAGACTAAAAAGCAACGGAGATCTTGCTTTCCCGTTTAAACACTGCCTCGCTATGTTAAATGGGTTTAACATAGCGAGACAGCTTTAAAATAAGCAACGGAGATCCGTTGCATATTTTAAAGCTGTCTCGCTATGTTAAACCCATTTAA
Organism: Protopterus annectens; assembly: GCF_019279795.1. NCBI lineage: Eukaryota > Metazoa > Chordata > Ceratodontiformes > Protopteridae > Protopterus > Protopterus annectens. The sequence goes on from NC_056746.1 coordinate 1,399,722,429, forward strand.
CATAGCGAGGCAGTGTTTAAACGAAGTTATACTAATGGAAAAAAGTCCGGGCGACCGGACCTTTTTCCATTAGTATAACTCGATTTACAACGGGCACGCTGGCCAATCAGCGTGCACGTTTTGGGGGGATCATGGTATAATATAGAACTCTGGGCACACCTGCCAGATTCCAAGACACAGTGGGCACACCCAACACAACTTCAATGCGACAAAAGGCAATGCCAGCTCTTGTTTCATAAATCCTTGGTGATGCCATGCTGTAATGAAATAAAGGAAGCTATCACCCACAGAATCCTATAGAATCAGCATTAATACTGAATTAAAAAAAAAAAACAAAACAAAAAATGCACCCTGCAGTGAATGAACTGCATCAGGCTTCTGTACTGCAACCAAAATATGAGGATCTGGCCATGCTCCCTAGAAGGCAGCCAGCTAGACAGAGAGCCAGACTACAACTTAGCCAACTCTTATATCAGGAAATTATTGACAGGTGCCACTTAGACAACTGGTGCAGGATGTGTACAACATGTGTGGCCCACACATATCTGTGTGTACATTGTGAGGCAACTCCATACTCTTAAAGCCAAAGTCTGAGCCTAGATTTATTGGCATCTGAAACATTGCAGTGATATGTGGTAAATGCTGTAGGAGTGTCACAGACAGCTGCCAGTCACATCCTGACACAATTCCTGGCAGAAATGTGCACCTATGAGGGAGCAAAATGGCATGCACCAGTTCTCTAACATCTCCAACTTGCTCCATGTTCTTTATGCAATAGACTTTACTCACATCCTTATTAAGACACCTGTGCAACCAGAATCAGAAAGATACATAAATAGAAAGGGGTGGTCATCACTGAACTGTCATGTGGTGTGTGCAGCAGATGGTAGCATAACAAACATTATGGCGACACACTCCAGGAGCATCCATGACGCTGCCCTGTGGAGGGAAAGTGGTCTGAGGGCTGCATTCCAACATGATGAAGTACCTGAGAGGCTACTACTGGGTAAGTACAGGAGCATAGCTAGGATGTAAGCTAAACACAGCCCTGTCAATATTATGCATGATGGCAACATATGTGTTTCCTCTCCAACTATAGGTGACTGTGGATATTTACTTGAGCTGTGGCAAATGCCCCCGTACAGTAAACCTTCTAACCCTACAGAGGAGGGCTAAAATAGAGTGCACTCCATGACAAGAAACACCATAGGGCATTTGTCTGGTATGCTGAAAGCCAGGTTCAGATGTCTGAACACATCCAGGAGTGCACTGCAATACACACCTTAAAAGGTAGCACAGATGATTACTCTGTACACCATGTCACAAAATATGCTAACAGCAGCATGTGGTGGTCTTCCAGCTGCAGGTGTGGATGAACTACCACAAGAACCCCAGAGGTCTGAAGATGACATTCCACAGCTATCAGAGAAGGAGCTGGAGAACACAGGATGCAGAAGAAACAGGAGTGGATGATGGAGGATGTGACCATAGTCCAGGCTCAGACAACACAGCGGCATCTGACACATACCTTTGAGCCAAGACAAGCCACACGTACAAAAGTACACAGATTAAACACTGATGTTCGGATGTTGCCCTACCACAGCAGCACAGGCTGCGTTTAATGGAAATTACCCAGTAGATGTACACACTGAGCATCGGACATAACAACATAATTGTAACATATAACTTTATGAACATATACAAATCTACCATGACAGGGGCCATTGACTCTGGCCACAAATGACACGGGTATGCATACAGACTCATAGTGATGTGTGTGTATGGCAGACAACAAGGGACATACTTGTGAACCCCATCTCTATCTCTCCACCAGCAAATGATGCAAACTGGAACGTAAGTCAGGACATACTGCAAAACTGTAGCCAATATCACTGGTAACATATAGCAATGTAAAGCATGGCTATAGTGTCATATACTGAATGGAGTCACCTGGGTCTGTAAATGTGACAGATTCCCATGGCATCAGAGCTCACAGTAACCACAGACAGATTAAATTGTCAGTGGTTTCCACAGCATATATCATCACCACTAGGTCAGACTGACACTACAGGAGTTAGTGGAACAACTATCAGTGCTATTCTTACTGGGTTCCCACACTGAAAGCTCATACCATGGTCCTGGCTGCCCCTTCCACATATGGAAACACTCATCCCATGTTGCTTTACAGAGGAGACACATGGGGTGACACCAGCATGTGGAGATACACTTTAGGAAGGAGTTTGGGTGTGAGTTCATGACTGATGGGTCCACTCTGGATTAGTCAGTAACAGAGGCATGTGCACATTGCAGCATAGACATTGATGCCTGATGGGCAAGGGCTGGTCTGAAAGTGGGCATGCCTCTCCTGTGTGGTGTTAAGTGTCGTCAGGGCACGCACAACCTAGCTCATACTACAGCACTGCTGTAGTACTGCTGGAGCTATGGTTTCAATGGACAGCACTATGGGTAACATGCTGTAATTTTGAGAAGCCAATGCCATGAAGACCTCACCATGTCTGCACTCCTGTGCTTCATGCATCACACCCAGCTAGTGTGCAACATGATCTATGGCTCATGCAGGTGCACGAATGTCTGATCCTTGACATTGCTGTCAATGTTCATTTACTTGTAGGAGTAAGCAGACACCCTTTGACACATGCCCATGCACACAAGCTACCCACCTATGTTTACTACACCCGGAAGTATTACTTTGATTAGGAAGTGTCGACATCAACAGCAGAATCAACATGAGACTGTGATGCACAGCCATCATCCTGTCCAACATTTGATGTCCCCACATCATCAAAATGACTGGACATGCTTTCCTCCACATCTTGAGGCTACAGCTTCATCAACATAACTGTCATTATTTAGGCCAGAATGTATCACCAAATCTGTGTCCTATATACCATGGCCATGCTAGCACAGTAAGGCACATCATATGCCACATCAGGATCAGTGGTAAGGCTAATGGAGGATGAAGGCAGTGGACATGCTAAAAGAAGAGACAGATGACACAGGTCAGATAAACACACACATATCACATGCTGGGGATCACTACTGACACATGGTACAACTATATCACTACAATGTTACAAATGCTAAGAACTTACGAGGAGGTTGTGTCCGAGTGTGGCCCACAGAATCTATATAATTGGTAATTGACAATTATGTTGCATATGCAAAATGCACAACAAATGTGAGGAATAACTACATCGGACACACCCGACATGTCCGCATGGGAATCTAGCTTCAGAGGTGAGGGCTGAAATGTAACTGTTATGGGGAAACAAAGTCATCCACACAGTATTAGTAATGACATACTTTCCATCATGTACCATTCTGGAAGAGGTACAACACACAGGAGGTAATATATACGCATACCAGATGGTTATGTCTGAGATGCCGATAGTGGCTGTCTCATGTAGGGGTAGAGGGACACTGTTAATGGAGGACAACAACAGGAGTAACAGTACTGATATGTAGGAAATAGAGTAAACAGCACACAAGTTACACCCTCCATTTGTAGTAAGTTTGTTGTCTGTTGTAATGTGGATCTTATAGTGGGAAAATACAAACAAAACACAGCATGTGTTTATGCAACACAGTCATGAATGCAGGCAGAGGTGCATGATGACATATACAGCACAGTAACAGGATATGGTGATACTCACATAAAATACAGTGCACCTGCTGGCCAAGTGCCCCTGTGTATGAAAAAGAGTGACATTAATTTCATACAACACAAGTGTGATACACAGCACTACAGCCTATGAGCAGGGTGGGATACCTGGTCTGTCCATAGGTGCACCTGCATAGCTCATGTCTCCTGAAGATGTATCTGTAAGTTAAAATGTCAGGGAAATATCAAAATGTCAGTATACACCACTGGCATGACAAGAGGCAGAGGCAATATCAGGTAATAGTCACAGTAACAGTATATGGAAACACTCACCTGTTATGTCTTGCTGCTGTTCAGAAGTGGATGGTCCTGTGCAAATCAATTCAGACAACAGTACACATGTTGTTTGTAGTGTTATATATGTACTGCAGTTTTACAATAACATGATATTACACTTATGTAGGTCATCAGTAGCAGTGTATCTCCATGTGCATGACACCGTTCTCTGCTACAACACAAAAAATAACAGTGCATGCATATGCATGCAACAATAATCTGTCCTGAGCTACTCCAGATGGAGCAATATTATGCAAAGTACCACATATATGTGTGGCCTGGCACACCTGCGTCTATCCCACCTCCGGGTATATGTTGCTCACAAGTTGTATGCAGGGATGCCACTAATTGTGTCAGCACATCTGGGGGAGTCAATGAAGGACCACCACCAGTGGCATTCCTCAACCTTTCATAGCAGCATAACCTGCTGACTGGTTGGTCATTTCTGGTCATAGTTGGATGGTCATTTTTAGCAGAGCGAGTTTGTGAGCAGCTCCAACTGGCACTGTTCATGAAGGACATAGGTGCCAGCATAAAGTTGACTTTACAATCACCCAATCAGTACCCAAGGTTGCACTTGAGCAGCGTCATTGATGAGCCCTGCTTCACATGCAGTGGGAGCCTATTACAGAGGAGTGTGAATCATTGTGGGATATAACTGTCTCCCCAGCTAGTTCTGTTTATGTCACAGACTAAGTTGAGAACCCTGGGGCAAATTATTCTTGTCCCACTTGAATTGCAGATGTCCATCATTTCCATAAGGGCAGGGCAGCCATAGATCACCTCTCAGTAACTCGCATGATACTGAGTACAGTGACAAGTATGTCAGCGTTGCCATGTATGCCATGTTTGCAGGCCTGGGATTCTCCCAGGCACAACCTTGTGTTTTCTCCAATTGCTCAAGGTGTCTGGTGGTGTACAAACAGATGTGAGAATTGTACTCTATTACCAGTGTGTTAAGGGTAGAGTACAGCAGAGGTAGGACTACACTGGTCATTGATGTGATGTTCATATGTATGATGTGTTGAATGCAGATTGTGTGTGTCACCACTATGGGCACATAGTGATGAAATTGTAGATTGCTATCAACGTGTGTTCCTAAGTCTCTTAACACTGTGTTTGAGTTTACGGGGTGCAATGTATATTATAATTAGCAGGGTTACATCATTGACAAAGGCAGCAATAAATCATTGTATGCTTTAAGGTTTAGTCTGTGAGTTTGGCACCAATCATTATTCTGTGTCAGCCCCTTATGTAATATGTTACCATCACTGTGGGACTCTATATGAGTGCATCCAGTTAACAGTCATCTGAAAACTTGGTAAACCACAGGCCATCTACCATTGCCCATGCTTTAGGAAAGTATTTTCCAAACATTTGAGGGCCCAGCATAGATCCTTGTGGTATTCCACTGATGAGTGGGCTAGTGGTGGAGGTGCAGTCCTCAACTTTGAGAGTCTGTGTTCTGTTATTGAATCAGCTGGCTATCCATCTAGTAGTGTATGGCCTAATTTCCAGATAGGAGATATTCACAATGACATGAATTGGAGATTTATTTATTATTTATTTATTTGACATTTGTTAACTGGGTTAGTCTGACTGAGCATGTAGCCCTTTTTCAGCAGAGACCCGAGGAGAAAAGCTCCAATAAACAAAGTAGAAAAGAAAACAAAGTAGAAAAGAAAACAAAAGAAGTTGGTGTCATGCAGCACTTGGTGTTGGTCATTAGAAGTGAAAAAAAGATTAAAAAAAAATACATTTGTATACATACTGCAGACAGGTTTTAGGTAGAACAGTGGTGGGTATAACATGATATATATTTACATCAATACTGAGCATAGGCTATATAAATCATACATAATGTAGCTACAAATACCCAGTGGTTGACAATTAAGACTAAAAATTGTTGGCCAAAGAAAGCAATAATTACAGGGGGTATGAAAGGAAGAGATGATAGAGGGCTGAAAATAATGAGTCAGGTTGATTTTAGGCAAGGGCAAGACCATGTTTAGAGCATGAATTCTTTTAGCTTTTTTAAAAACATAGACTACTTCAGGTGGCTCTAAGGTCAGGTGGAAGTTTATTCCAGGTATTTGCAAGTGAATGACTATATAGGAGTTTTCAGCAAAGTTTATTGGGTTTATACACTGTAAGGAGATGTTGGTCTGAGCTGCAAAGTTGACGTTTGGGGGAGTATGGGGAGATTATCATGGAGAGGGCAGGGCCGTGGGAAGGATTTGCTAGAATGGAGTGTGTGAGATGAAGTTGTGGGAGTAGAAGTAGGTTGTGGGCTTCTGGCCATTGCAGATTTTGGAGGGCTGTACAGTGGTGGGAGCGGTAGGGAAGATTTGTTGCAAACTTGTCTGTTTTATTGCAGGTATATTCTATTTTGTCCAGGAGGTTAGTTTGTATATTAGTGAGTATAGGTGCAGCATAGAATAGAGTAGGTAGTAGAAATGCATGTGCAAGCATTTGTTTTGTATCCTTTGTTAGATATTTTTTGTTTCTATATAGTAGACCTAATTTTTGGTGTGTCTTTTTTATGGCTTGTGAAATGTGAATATCAAATTTAAGTTGGTCATCAATAACAACACCAAAGAGTTTAGTATGGGTATCAGCTGAGATGACAGTATTGTTCAGAGAGGTGACAGCAAAGGTGTCTTTGCAGTTTAGGTTTTTAGGGAGGAAGAGCAATAGTTTTTTTTGGGGGGTTAAGTAGGAGTTCATTGCTTGTTAGCATGGATAGAAGAGAGTTTCAGGTTAGGGATAAGAGGTGGGTGGGTTATCAGAGGAGGATATGATGGTAGAGTCATCAGCGTACTGAATTAGAGAAGAGAAGGGGCAGGCAGTGTGAAGGTTGTTAGTAAAAATGTTAAAGAGGAGGGGTCCTAGAATTGAACCTTGTGGTACACCTGTATGAACAGGGAGGAAGGATTAATAAGCAGATTGCCACTTAACAGATTGAAGTCTATCTGAGAGTTAGCTCAAGAACCATAGTATGGTGGGCTGAGAAAGATTCAGGTCTTTAAGTTTAGATAAAAGTAGTGTGTGTGATACAGTGTCAAAAGCTTTGGATAAGTCAAGGAAAAGGCTAGAGACTAATTTGTTTTCATCACAAGCTTTGGCAATGATGTGAGCGAAATTTATGAGAGCAGTGGCAGTGCTATGGTGGAGACGGAAACCATGTTGTATTGGTGTTATGAGATTACATTGCATAAGGTAGTCAAGGATTTGTTTGTGAATGCATTTTTTCATAATTTTGGAGAGGGGAGATAGGATAGATAGTGTCAAAGGCCTTGGATAACAGAACATAGGTGTTATGTCCTGTTATCCCTTATCCAGGTCTTTGGGGTCAATATCCAATAAGTTCACAAGGGTCAATAAGCAAGATTTACCCTTGACAAAACCAAAATGGTTAGGGTCAAGTGTGTTGAAGGTCCCCTATGTTTCTGTGGATAAGGGACATGCTGATTCCTGCACTGACCTTGCAGATAAGGCTTTTTAGGAGTATGGGTCAATAGTTGTATTTTTGCATGTTACCAATTTGATGTACAGTGCATAGCACACAACATGTGATATTACATTTTGTAGAGTTGTTGACATATGTGTAGAAAAATTACTGAGACCCCAAGATTGCAGTGCTTGGTGGTGCAAACAAGTGGCTGTATTGTAAATATGTGACATACTGTTAAATAAGACCCTCAGTTTGTAATGTTTCCAAATGTAATTTAATGTCATACAAAGAAAATGGACAGTAAACAGCAGTAATACAGCATAATATAAACATTTCCATAGCACGGAGAAAAGCGGGTTTGCGCAATAGTTAACAAAATACATATGCATGCAAGATACACATGTTTGTGCATTAGGTGAACAATAAGCAAGTGCAAGCCACATTGCCTAACAGTTAGTATTGATGCTATGAAATAGACCTGCTGCTTAACTTATTCTGTGGCAACATGTGTTAGTGCATAGCTACATTCCTTTTTTGGGGGGCAAAATAGTACTGGGTTTGAATACAGATGTGTCTAATACGTTTAAATACTTGTCATTACACAATGATAATGCAATGACATGAATTGTTTATATAATATGTGCTGCTATGAGTTGGAATAGCATAGCAGAGTTAAGTGGCATTGCACAGAGGTAACTACAGCATTTTGCTGTCACTCACCATTGCTGTGCATTGGAGCATGATGCACACCTTCTTGCAATCATTGAGCCCAAATAGTGAAGGGCTCCATTACTTTTTTTACTACTCATGTGTATTGTGTGTGATTCTATTTTTCACCAGATTAAAGGTGTTAAAATAGAATAGATAGGAAAGTGGTGAAATGGGAAGCAAGCAGAAGGAAGAACAAGGTCTTATGGTTAGTATTCAGTCTCTGGAATACACCTGCTATTTAACTGACTTTGTGGCAGTACATGCTAATGCAGTGATACATTCCTTTATGGAGTGTGATGGTACGGGGTTTTAATACAGCTGTATGTAATACTTTTAACTACTTTTGCATTAGCATTGCTGCTCATTGGTGCAGAATGCCCACCATCAAACAGTAATGTGTTAAAGAAAAGACATGGGGAAGATAGGACAGTGGTGAAATGTGGAACAAGCAGGGGGGAGAACAAAGGGAAAACAAGGCTTCTTTAACAGTGTAAAGTGAACATGTGTGCAAAATATTAACTGAATTTGGACTGTCACCTCCAGAGAGAGGAGTGATCACAACACAGTCCTGTTGTACAACCAAACAGATGAATCAAGTCTGAAAAGAAGACACATGTGCTAAATAAAGAGCTATGTATAGGCCAATTTTTTTTTTTTTGTGGGACAGGTGTCCTTTTTTTTAATAGAGAAAGGACTATTGGGGAAGGGATGTATGCATGTCTGGGTCAAGTAAGTTGTTTAGGTAAGGAAGCAATTGCAAGCAGACATGACAAACACGACACAGGGATGATGATGGGCACAACATGTTGGCGACACCATGACTGGGGTGGGGGAGGATTTACAGAACCCATGGACATCAAGCTGAATGTCAGTGAGAATCGAATCTTCACTCACTGTACTGTCATTACTGTCACCTCACTCCATCACTGGTTGCAGTACTTGATGTCTCATTCACCTCCTACAGATACTATGTAAAATGAGGGAGGTCAGCCTACCTGGCCAGCATAGGCATGCACCAACAGTGTGGTGCAGAACTCTAAACTCCAGCCCTGGCATCTTAGTGCAGGTAATAAAATCACAATCTCCATTACTGCTCCCAGAGGGTATCACAGAACCGGCCTCTGGGGCAGGACTACCTGAGGGTGCAGGTAGTACAATGGCAGAAGAGGTGGTGCAGCTAGGTTGGAACCCAGATGTGCTGGACAATGGTGCTGAAGCCAGTGGAGGGGGGCAAGCAGAGCCTGTGGGGCAGGCCTTACCCTCTGTGCTGTGGAGCATTTAGTAATGTGGTACACATGGATGACATGGACATATTTTGATGACATTCAATACAACAAAAAATAAAAAAATAAAATAAATATAAAATAAATAAAAATTGAGAATTGTTGGGGTGATAGAAAAGAAGAGATAAGATTAGTACCTTCATATATTACATACAATGCATTAATACAATTATTTGACTCTATTATCTTAACTTTTACTTTTAAAACTACCATTTCCTAACAGGGAACATTTACTGTTATGACTACCAGCTCCAAACAGATACATACTATACTTCAAATTGTAGTACATATTTCTTAACATGCATATATTGCACATTTGAGTGTTCCAGTTATACAGATTACAGTTTACAACAGGGTATGTGTGCCACTGGTATAGAGCTTTTACTTTAAATGTTTAAGTTGCACATAATTGAAGAATTAACAGTATTGTATAGTTGGGATGTGTGATCTTTGAACCCACAACCTCTAACTAAAGTCTAATACTGTACTCTTGGATGTGCTATAGACTAATGCATACATACTGGCTTTTACAGTTGAGGTATGCATGCTCAATTTGATACAACTCTATAAAATACCAAAAAAGCTATATTTAACTTTTAATGCTACAATAACATTACTTTTCGGCTGAATACATACCGCATGCTTCCCTTATTCTCACCAATCTAGCCCCATGGGTTCTTGCATTGACCTCCCAGTCCATGGCAGCTGTAGTAAAAAGAGAACAGAACATAATGCCATCATTAATACCAGTCTTGCCTATATTCAGCTTTTAAGTCTCACAAGTACTCTCTGTAGTTGATACGTACACAGTTGTGGCATGTCCAAAGTCCTAAATTCCTCTAGCTAAACATTAAGGGTATCCCTCTTCCTCTGCAGGTCATTATAGTTATGCCTACATTGGTCACCAGTATGCGAGATACCAGTGGCACTGATTACAGCCCAGACCAAACTATCTAAAGCTTCCGACTTATACTGAGAGCCAGAACAATCCCCCTGCAGAAGCCTGGCACTTTGGTGTTTAGCTAAGAGACCAATAAAAATCTTGGACTCCTGGATACCCCAACTCTGTGTTATAAATAGGGCATCTCCAGAAATGTCTGCAATTTCTACCATGGAAGAGATTAATGGATAGTGATGGTTTCCCACTAATTCCAGTTATTGCATTTACTGGGAGGACACACATTGTATGAAAATGTTGCGGTCCTCTTACCATCTTGCAAACATGGTGTTCGGTAGTGCACACCTATGAGCACCGCATTTACAAGATGGTAAGTGTAGCACAACTGTGGCAAGCAAAGCAATTTCAAGGTTATTGGATGTACAGGCAGTTGTGTATGTGTGTTAGACAATCGTGAAGTCCATGGCAGTCCAGATAGCAGAAATATACTTACAGGAATATACTACACAGTATACCTACAGTCATACATTTGATAATCCATGTGCTAAATATATAAATAAATACATAACTGACTATAATGGGAAGTAAAACAACATTAAAAGTGTATGGAATATCCTGTATTTGAATCCAGGACCATGTGTATGGCAGTCCTACACTTAACACCTGTTGCACCAAGAAGGTTGAGAAAACACTTGTCTATTGAGTATGTCTCACTTTTTAAAAAGGGTTTAAGTTCATCCCTGTATTTAAGCAAGACAGAGTACAAGTGTTATTGCATTTTAAACTGTTTGTTAGATAGCTTAACCTAACATGGTTCTTTGGTAACTCTCCCCTCACCAGTATTCCTTTAACATTAAAAAGAAATAACACTTTTGTACCACCTTGTTGCCCAATGATATCTGTGTTTGAGAGGGTTTGTGAAGGTAAATTCAGATGTCTATTGAAAAATAGTAATAAAATGAAAGATAATTTAAGACCTAAAGAAAAAGAAATGCTTGTTCAGATTAAGGGAAACAAGGACATCCATGTTATGAAACCAGATAAAAGTGGGGGAGCCTTTATTATGGATTTTTTTCTTTGTGCAAGTAAGATGTTGGAATTACTGCATGATACCACCACATATCGTTTGACATCAAAAAATGAAATTACTATAGCACACTCCAAAATAGATTTTTAACTAAATTATCTTGTCCTTAAAGGAGTTATGTCAAGAGAGGTGTTAGACTTTATTAAAGTAGACAAGCTGCTAGTTCCAGTAATCATTTGAATACCAAAAGTTCATTAATGCTTGTACAACTCCCCCCCCCAGACCTGTACCTGCAGGGAAATAAAAAAACTAAGCCTCTGGCCATATATGTAGCTGTGCACTGCAAAGTATTATTGGAAAATGAGAAACACATCTTCCATGTTTAATGGCATTTATTGCCATTACTGAATACTGCTCCATTTAATGAAAATGCCATAGTTATCACTATAGATGTTCTTAACTTGCTCTCTGTCATCCCACTCAGTCTTGGTTTGCAACATTTTCACAATATGATACTTAAGGATAAAACAAAGAACACCAATGAAATATATATTATCAGTGAATTCATTGAAATGGTGTTAAAAATAACTATTTTGATAGGGAGTTTTACCATCAAATAACAGGAATAGCAATGGAAGCTAGATGTGCTCCCACCTTTGCTAATTTAGTTCTTGCTGACTGAAAGCACAGTAAAGTCTTCACTTCTACCTATTTCTACAAAGTATTTTGTTATTATAGATTTTCAGATAATATACTTATTTTGTGGAATGATGTTACTGTTTTTGTTCAATTCTTGTCAGAACTTAATGCTTTTTAGAATTTACATTTATTGTAGGCATAGATTCAGTCAGATTTCTAGACCTAGATAATATCTAAAGATTACTAGCAGAAAAGATATGTTTCAAATATTTATAGAAAGAAATAAAGTCAAGTAGAACCAAACACCCTAATAATGGGTAATTTCAAGTAAACCACCATTAACTGGGAAAACTACTCATGTACCAACTCCTTAGCTCAACGCTTTCTGGAATTCATAAATTCCAATGCCCTGGATCAACTTATCCACACCCCCACCAGGGGCAACAATATCCTAGACCTAGTCATTACCAGCATGAGTGATCGGTGTTCAACACCTGAAGTCAAGTCCTCATTGGTCCGATCCGACCATAAGCTAATCACCCTTGATATTCACATCCCGGCCCCACCCACCATTAAGGAAACCATGGTAAAAAAATTCTCCAAAGCCAACTTCATGCTTCTTAAGACAGAAGTGGTGAACTTCATGACTTGGTTGCTGTTAGTATTTATATACAGAAGACATATTCTCACTCCTTTCTACACTATAACAATTGTCATCCTTACTATCAAAAAAGAAACATAATTAAAGGCCAAATGTTACGCGTATCAAGAATTGTTTCTCTTGACAACATTTTTGTAGATGGACTAGAAAAGTTAGGTAACATGTTTTATGGAAGGAACTATCCCACCAATTTATTCAAATCTGTTAAAAACAAACTTCTGGAAGGCAGACCAGGGAAATTTGCTCCTATTCTTTGCAACACTAACCAAATGTTGGAGACAACCCAGAGTACAACTATCATCACTAACAGTTATGATAAGGTTGGTGCTATGATTATTAATTCTAATCATCAGGCACCAGCATTTAGAAACATTTTAAATGAACCTTGGAAAAGAGTTTTTACAACAGAATATAAAGAGCTATTAGGTGCATTACCTAAGAATGCATACAGTAGGGGTGAAAATATTAAAAGTATTTTTGACAAAAAAAAAAAAAAAACAATTGTAACAGGACAAGATTTTTTCATTCAGAAATTGTGTGGTTACTGCAAATACTAGAAATAATATTCATGATGAGGACATAACAAAACTCTTTCCTGTCCAGGAGAATGCAATTGTAAAATGAGAATGGTAGTGTATTTAACCACTGAGAGACTGCCTTCCAATCTATCTGCAAATATACAGTTTTGGTTTTAGAGTTTGTTAATTGTTGCTTAGATCTCTGCTGAAACTATTATCCCCATGTTCTGAGAGGCTGCTTTCCATTCTGTCTGCAACTATACAGAGCTGAGTATACTTTTTGGTTTTAGAGTTTGTTAATTGTTGCTTAGATCTCTGTTGAAACTATTGTCTCCCTGTTCTGAGAGACTGTTTTCCAATCTATCTGCAAATATACAGAGCTGAGTATATTTTTTTGGTTTTAGAGTTTGTACTGTTAATTGTTGCTTAGATCTCTGTTGAAACTGCCCCCCCCCCCATTTTCTGCCGTGTCTTCAGTTGGTATAACTGGTTTTCACAGCTTGTGTGCTATGTAACTCAAGGATCACTTGCATAAAATTAGACCTGTTAGTAACAGCCTGCATTTAATTGCTGGAACCTGTGTTTGGAGAGACTGCCTTCCAATCTATCTGCAAATATACAGAGCTGAGAATATATTTTTTTGGTTTTAGAGTTTGTTAATTGTTGCTTAGATCTCTGTTGAAACTATTGTCTCCCTGTTCTGAGAGTCTGCTTTCCAATCTATCTGCAAAGTTACAGAGATGAGTATATATTTTTTGGTTTTAGAGTTTTAAATTGTTGCTTAGATCTCTGTTGAAACTATTGTCTCCCTGTTCTGAGAGATTGTGTTCCAGTCTATCTGCAGATATACAGAGCTGAGTATATTTTTTTGGTTGTAGTTTAAATTTAGTGGCTTTTGTAGTTGCCCACCCCACTGTAGATTTGATCTGGGACATTCCCTCAGTCCCATCTCTTTACCACATTCTACCTAATGAACTCTTTCTGAACTTACTTTTAGTCCTTTTCAAGTTAATTGCATTTTTTAAACTGTTTGGTCTAATATTGCTACATACTCAAGTGTGCTAGCTTGCAGTGCATGTGAATTGTTTTTACTACTATGTTTGCTACTTTTCTGTAAAAAAAAAAATTAAAACTGTAAGCCTGTTTCCTACCTTTCCTGTAACTAGTGTTCCAAATACAGATTTTCTGTATCCAGGACTGTATGTAAGCTTCTGAGCCCCCCAAGTCTTTCTGTGTTGGAGGGTAACCTTCTAGCTTATCAGTGGGAGTGGTAAGCACTAGGTAACCTGTCTACCACATAAAGAGTAGTTCTGGCCCAGAAATTGTAGTTATTGGCTGTTTGGGCAATCTCTTCCATCTCTCTCAACTTTCTGATTTGAAAGCCTGCATTTGCACTTGTTTTTGTCCAGTAACCTGTCTAGTGCAGATACAGATTCTTAGTTTTAGCACTTAAATTTGCTTATTTGTGCTCAGCACTTGTTCAGAACTTGTAAGCACTAAATAAGCAACTAATTACTAAAGCACTCAATCTTCCTCATTACCTAGAGGAAAACTGCACTTGTTCTCACTTTCCTCACTTATCTAGAGGAAAATAGTGTTTTATTCAGGCATGTCCAAGTGTCAGCTCCCAGTGTTCTCCCCTGTCTATCTGATGAATCTGGGCATCTTTTGGCAATGTAGAAATTACCTCATGTACACAAACAACCCTCTCCTCCTACAACCAACACTACAACCTGTGAGAGATGCACTTATCTAGCCAAACTGGAGGTAAAGCTCTCTCCAACCAAGACTGAAAACAGTCATAAGGAGAAGGTAAACATTTGCACCACACCACACTCATCACATAGTCTCACTAAATATACACCACCAAAATCCACACATAGTAACACAAAAACATTTGCAGAGGCTGTCAATAATAATCTGTCTAAGTAACAGAGACCTCCAAAGCAGAAACGCAAGCAACCTCCACCCCCCAACACAACCGAAATGACAAATAGTCCACAGACACAGTGTGCCACTCAACCACAGCCAATACGGCAAAATAACGTACCCAACAAACTAGTCATAGGTGACTCTATAGTCAGGCACACTGATGTCCCACTCACCAGGCTAAACAAAGAAAAGGTTACTGTCAGCTGCCTGTTGGGTGCCAGAATCTGCCACATAACCCACACACTCAGGTCTCTCCACAACAAGTACGAATATGATTCTGTCATTGTCCATGCTGGTGTGAATGACCTGAGACATACCTCCCTGGACTACATGAAAAGAGGCATGGAAGAGGTCTTCGATCTTGTAGCCCAGGCAGGTATGACCCTAGCCCTGAGTAGCATTCTGCCATCACCAAGAATGATACCGCAGTACAAGGAAAAAATGACTGACTTCAACAATTGGCTAAGCTTCTGGTGTCATTCTAAGGAGATCCAGTATCTGTCTGCTTGGGAAGACATGGTCGACAGACCACGATGCTTTCCCACAGATGGCCTGCACCTGTCGCCCCTGGGATTCCGGATACTGGCTAAGGCTCTTGCTGCCCCTATAGTGCCTTTTTTAGGCAAGGTTCAGTTAACAAATTCACCACTGTAACAGGAAGAAGCAAGCAAAAACTGAGGGTAATACTAATCAATGCTAGAAGTCTAAATCTCAAAATGCACTCACTTGAGTCACTCCTTAAAATGGAGAACATCGATATCTGTGCAGTGACTGAGACCTGGTTCAAGGCTCCAGAGAGCACCCCTGCACTACCAGGTTATAAACTCATACTACACATTTTGGCCATGTAACCTGGACCGAAACACCAAAGGCGGAAGTGTGTCCATATTCATTAAGGATATCCACACCTCCAGGTTAGTTGCTCAGCATAATGCATCCGAGGTTATCTAAGTGCAACTAACTCTGGGCAAAACTGCAATCCAAATTGTAGGTTGCTACAGATCCCCCACCATGCCCCAGGATTCCCAATCCTCTTTTCTTGATGTACTGGAAAATATTAGGGTTTCAACCAAACACCCTAATAATGGGTAACTTCAACTAAACCACCATTAACTTGGAAAACTACTCATGTACCAACTCCTTAGCTCAACGCTTTCTGGAATTCATAAACTCCAATGCCCTGGATCAACTTATCCACACCCCCACCAGGGGCAACAATATCCTAGACCTAGTCATTACCAACATGAGTGATCGGTGTTCAACACCTGAAGTCAACTCCTCATTGATCCGATCCGACCATGAGCTAATCACCCTTGGTATTCACATCCCGCCCCCACCTCCCATTAAGGAAACCATGGTAAAAAATTCTCCAAAGCCAACTTCATGCTTCTTAAGACAGAAGTGGTGAACTTCATGACACCCATGCAGATGGATAATACAGTTACAACTGCTGAATCCTACACAAATGCACTCTATAAGCACTTATACTAGTCCATGGATTGTGCTATCCCAAACGGAACCAAGATGCTATCCTCCAAAAAAAGGAAGCCAATCTGGTGGTCCCCTGCCATAAACAAACTGTACAACAGAAGGAAGAAACTGTTGCAAAAGAGTAAAATCCCATGAGTGGAGGAGCTCCCTGGTCAGCCTCAGTAAGAAGCTGAGATCCCTTATAAGATCCTTCAAATCTAGCTATGAAAACAAAATCGTCGCTAATTCTAAGGACAACCACAAAACATTCTATAGCTATGTCAAGAATCTCGATGGAAATACCCAGATCTGCTCTGAGTTACAGCACAATGGCACAAAAATTACAGAACCAACTGGTATTGCTAACATCCTGGCAGATAGGTTTAGTGCTAACTTTACCCCCCCTCACCCCTAAAGGGCCCATATCTATACAGGAAGAATGCAGAGTCCCTGTAATCACAACTACGCAGGTAAAAGCTGCACTCTATAAAGCCAAAAACACAGCATCCATGGGACCTGACAAAATCCCAGGCTGCGTTTTGCACGAACTTCAGAATGAACTGGCTCCCCACTTAAGCACCATGTTCAATAATAGCCCCACATTAGGTTTTGTGCCCACTGAATGGTGCACAGGAACAGTTATCCCACTCCACAAAGGGGGAGCTACCACTGATCCTGGGAACTATCGACATATTAGCCTGACGAGCCTGATCTGCAAGGCCATGGAACGTATCATCATGGAACTCATAAACAAAGACATTGGTAACCTCCAAACTCTGTATCCCACCCAGTTTGGGTTTGTGAAAGGCAAATCCAGCCTCCTGAAACTGATTGACTTCTTTGAGGCAGTCACCAAAGCCGTAGATTAGGGTAAGCTGGTTCACGCAGCCTATCTTGACCTCGCCAAGGCTTTCAATGCCATCCCCCATTCTAGAATTATAGATAAACTCACTAAACTAGGTATAAATCCCTACGTCACAAGATGGGTTGCCAACTGGCTCACTGACAGAACCCACACTGTAAAAGTTGCAGTCTCCAAATCTGACCTCAAAGCAGTGACAAGTGGAGTACCACAGGGTTCCGTCCTGGGACCTCTCCTGTTTGGTATCTACTTCTCTGAAGTGCAGGCTAACGCAGAAGACCTCTGGGTAACGAAGTTTGCAGATGACTACAAAATAGGAGCCATAACCAAGTCCCCAAATGATGTGGACATCCTACAGAAGAGCCTCGCTGAGACAGTTGCCTGGTGTCAGAGCCATGGCCTCAAGCTCAATGCCAAAAAGTGCAGTGTCATCCCCTTTGGTAAAAACTCTGTACCCATGAACTCCAACATAGGCAGCAATCTACTTAACACTGAATGTGTGATAAGAGACCTTGGGACCCAGGTGGACAGTAATCTCTCCTTTGATAGTCACATCGCCACAGTAGTCAGGAAGTCCTTCTACATGGCACACCTCATCATAAAAGGGTTCTCTTCCAGGAAAAAAGAGGTCATTGTTCCCCTCTATTCAACACTCATTAGACCCATTGTAGAGTACAATGCCCCTTTTGGAATGTACCTCACAAGACATCTAAAGCAGCTGGAAAGGCCACAGAAGTACCTCACAAAGAGGATTACTGGCCTCAAACAAATGCCCTCCACTGACCGCCTCAAAAAACTCCAGCTTTACTCAGTAGCATATCGCCTACTCTGAGGTGATTTCTGCCTAGGATATAAAGCTATGTCAAACCCAGAGCTATTGGACATGCTACAACTAAAAAATTTCCAATCCCTCTGAGCTACATGCTCTAGGGACCTAAACCTTGTCACCACAATAAACAGGACATGCTGGAGGGATAGATTCCTGTCCCAGAGACTTCCCATCAAGCAAAGTTCTTCATTAGCACTCTTCAAGAAAAATCTTGATGAGTGGATGAGAAATAGGAAATACACCCCGGGGATCACTTCTGTGTCTCTGCTCGACAGTGGCACAGGAAAATAACTTTCTTGGGTGGCGTAAGCCAGGGAACCTTGTTGGCTTGGCTTACGTAAGCCCTTGGGCTGATAGCCTAGTACCTGCCTATGAACCTATGAACCTATTAACCTATGTTCAGTTTGCTCAGCATTCTGTTCAGGTAGAACTACTAGGACAGTCAAAGTGCAAATTTATGAACATGTTTATGGTATAAAAAAGTCTGCAAATGTGCCTTACAAACACACTTTGTACTGTCCACAATTTAAAAAGTTTTTTATTTTTCATTTTTAGTAGAGTTTGCAAGACTGAGTTGTTTCCAGTCTGTTTTTCTATAATGGTATGCTGGAGGAGTCTGGTATTTTTTTTTTTTTTAGTTTTGATGATATCACTCTTTAATTGGCAACTATTGAATGGTTACTAATGATGTGATTAACATGGAATTCCACTTTTCAGATGAACAACATTACAAATGCACATTACTGCATTTATTCATAGATTGTGTGCCTTTACCATCATATAGTTGTGTGGGTTAGCTCCTCCTGTAGTATGTTATCACCATTGGCAGACTCAATGATTGCACAATTTGTGCAAGAATCAGCAAACTTGGTAACATAGCCGACCTTAGGCATAGGCCTACTAGGTGGCCGCCTAAGGCTCCACTCTAGTAGGGGTGCTTTTCCAGTAATCTGGATGGTGCAGGTAGATGAGGATGGGGGCAACAAGTGGTGTGGGCGGGTGCTGTGGTCCCCTTTTGCCTAGTGCACCAGTTGACCAAAAGCCAGCCCTACTTGGTAAGCCAAAAGTAATATATTTTAGTCTGAACTGTCAGGAAATAGAGTTCAAACCTTGATAGGCCATGCACAGATTCCTGGGGTTTGCCATTGTTGACAGCTTTACTGGTACAGGTTAATTCACCAACTTTCACATGATGTTTTCTGTCAGTGAGCCAATTGGTTACTCATCAATGAACATAAAGGTTAATGTCCATCTTGGAAGTTTTTTCAATGATACCTGTGTGGGGGATTGTATCAAAACCCTAGCCCAGATCACAATAGGCAGTATGCACTGTCTTACCATCATCCCAGCCTATCACATGGAATCAATGGGCTGTGACATCACAGGTCACCTATAGTGTGGCTCAGCACATACACCTTCTTGATATGGTTGAATACACAGTTCAACACACCCTCCACATGGCCCATGTTCCCATACAGGGGTGTACATTAACATGCATCCACCTGATTTTGGGGGACAGCACCTGATGCTTGCATGCGTGTGTATAGATGTCTTGACTCTTCTTGACTGTGAGGTAGACCAACATGTCATTATGGACCTCTTCTACATGTACACTTTTAATATTCCCAGTGTGTGCAACATACCTGTGTGAGTTGTTAATGCCACATCAAGTCTGTTACATCTGCTAGATGTCCTCAAAGAGGTCATTGAGGCCATGCATAATGACAACAGTATCATCTTGTGGAACTTGACCAGGTCAAGGCATTTGCCACAAATCCACACTGAGGTATTCAATCATCACTGTCATATGTGGTCATAAACAGCTATATCACCAAATGGGTAGACCAGTGTATGACATACATGTCATCTCACTATTTTGAAATGTGTGACATGACCTATATGCCAGGTGCAGTGATCAGGTTGATAATCAAGGTTGTCTGCTAGGCCCTTTCCTGCTCACTAGTTAAGTAATGGACATCACAGGTGAAATACACGGTTCTATATTATTATTATCTCAAAGTTACGGAAAATCGAATACAATATGGTCAACACCATATTATCGAAGTTCAGTAACTTTGAAAAATAAATTGAAACATCAAATACTTACCCTGATGGGTTTAAGCAGGGGGGCAAGCCCCCCTGCATCCCCCACATAGGGGGCTGCACCCCCACTCCCCCTGCTACTTAAATATACCAACTCCGAGATTGTGCTACAGTGTAGGAAAGGGAAATCTTCCCTTTCTGCACCATACTCCATTAAAGTGCGATCTCGGAGTTGGTATATTTAAGTAGTGGGGGGTGTGGGGGTGAAGGGGGGCTTTCCCCCTGCCTAAACACCCTTTACTTGTTTTTTTTCCAGGGTACTGTAGAATTTTGATGGTTTAATGATTTGATCACTAAAGTTCGATCTTTAGTGATTTGCAGCATTAAACTTTCAAGATTCTAAGATAGACCCAAAATACACATACTGTGTCCAAACAGCTGCCTGAAGGACTACAGATCATGGGCAATCAGTGACTCCAGCTGTGATATTAGTATAACACAGGCAGTATCAACACATACTAAAATCAGCTGCCACAGCTATGAGAACACTTGCATTGATAAGAAACATGGAGGGATTTGTTGAATCAGGAAACAAGCACACCATCAAAGTATAGTTTGGACACCACATCCTATAATCAGACCAGTAGGTATATGACCCATGTCCTGGGGTAGATGGTATGTGGTACATCCACCAGCATGTGATCACAGTGCTGACTACACCGTTGAATGTAACACAAGTACTGGGTATGTGAAGAACATGCATATCAGAGGCCATAATCCCTTCATGGTTCCCAGCCTGCATCACACCAATAACTGTGTACTATGCACCTTTCTTCATGTACCTCCCTACACATCGTCCAGTGATGTGTGACTGAATTGTACCACCTTTGTTACATTCAGTTGTCACACAGCTTATTGGCCATACCTAGGAATTCTTTCTGTGGAATATACTTGACTGTCTGATAGTGCGGAACACCAATCAAGTTGTTACACCAGATGCATGTGTGCTACCTGTTCACCTCATGCACACATTGCATACATTAGTGCTTGTCAACATTAATGGCATGTATATCATTTGTGACAGTGTGGATTATGCCATATAAATTTGTCATGCACACAAGGCAGCTAGCCTATATTGCTCATACTGTCACATACAGGTATAGCAGTGTCCTCCTAACACCTCTTGCAGATATTATAGTGCCAGAAGAGTGTGCATGCTTACCCTCATAGAGTGTTAATGTATCAAATAGTTGTCCAAGTGTGTGTGTGTGTGTGTGTGTGTGTGTGTGTGTGTGTGTGTGTGTGTGTGTGTGTGTGTGTGTGTGTGCAGGCTTATTTCTTATCACTCCACATGACATATGTTATGCCAGTGGCATGGGGTTAATGGTGATATTATTCTGATATTGTCCATAATTGTGGTTGGTTCCTGTAATGTTTTCCTTAATCCTTCACCTGTGGCCAGCTTGCTGGAGACCTCTGCTGAGAGTACACTCACATTCAGGCATATCAGTTTGCATAGCATCACAATATGCAACCTACCCCAATTGTATGTCAGATCCCTGATAGATGTCCTCTGCATTATTCATGTACGGATGCTTATCTCACACAGACATCCTCCCTATTGTTATGTCACCTTGTGTGACAATCACATAAAATATATTTAACTGTACAGTCCCTACTGTACCATAGAGATATGTGATTGGTGTTGCTGCTACAACCATCTTCCATTGACAAGCCCTCCTCTGCTGTACATGAAAGATTTTCAACTGTCCTATTTCCCTGTGTTCATTCCTACAACTCATCTGTGTGTCCCTATTCAACACACACACTTCCCCTTAGTGATAATTTTATATGGCAGCCCATGCCCTGTTACAGATCATCAACACAGCTTCAGTACAGAATGCCAGGAATGGGATATCACAATACTCTGCACTGTAGGTACAATGTCCTGTACTATGTTTGGACCATATACTTCACATTCATACCTCTCAACTGTCCAGATATTCCCAGGATGTCCAGATGTTTTCCTTATCAAATATGTGGATTTCTGCCATATCACTGGGATGATATCTGGACTGATGTTACTCAATATTACATACATTTGAATGCATAACTCTCAACTATCCAAATTTGTGCAGAATGTCCAATTTTTGTTTAATATTTATGATCTTTTCCTCATAACATTTTTTTCTGGCTAATCATTGACTGACATTTGAGTTTCAAACTCCTTTCTATCCAGAATGTTCATGCTAATGTACACTTATTTATTCTATCAACATTCTAAGTTTGAATGTGCAATATTAAAAATCTGTCCCCATATTTGGACCTTTGTCCCCCATAATGTATGCCTTTGTCCCTATATCTTGCTCAATGAGGATGACTGGTATGTTTATGTTTCATTCTACTACATGTCTATGTGACATCTATGTCAAGTATGTCCCTGTTACTGATAAATATCTCTGCATTCTGTTGATCTTTGAAGAGATATGTTGCACTAACAGATTCACAGCTATTTGTGAAACACTGGTTGTCATTGTGGCACTCCGTGCAAATCCATGGATCATAGGTGCTCTTTTTTACATGGATTGATATCTGCATTTGCTTACACAGTTTCCTGGCTGGCAACACTGTTGCCATACAAGAAACCTAGCTTAGATGCACCACACCCCATTAATATGCATTGCACATACCCTTGTTCTAACATGTAAACCCTTTGTAGGCTCTGCGCGAAACCTACATGGAGATGTTTTGAATCCTGGGGAATTCCTTATTTTAAACTGCATCAAACAGTTGCTACAGGTTATACTGCCTGCATAGTATGCTACAGCGCTCATGTTTTAGTTTAAATTATAAAGGGAAAAAAATATTTTTAAACTGTAGCAAACTGTTTCCTACAAATGTATCAAACAGTTGCTACAGTTTATAGCTTGCCTGGGTGGAGCACTTCAGTGCTCATATTTTAGTTTATGCATTCCAAAGACATGCATCTGGAGCATTTCTCCCCGGGCCTCCGCTGAAAACAGGCTCTGTGGAACCTAGTCGGACATTCCCGGTCAACAAATGTTAAATAAATAAAATAAATAAATAAATAAAATAAAATAAATAGTTAAAAAAACTAACAAACTGCTTACTACAATGTAGCAAGCAGTTACGTCAGTTTAGACAACACACGTAGTACTTAAGAGCTTAGGTTTAACCACAATTGCAATGCTGGCTTTGTGAAGCTGGTGTTGAATTAAAGAGAGAGTGAGACTGTCTGATTGTGCCTCCAACACTTTGTATCCAGTGCATTTACCTCTCTCGCCATGTTCTAGCTACTCTACTGAATACAATCAATAGTGAGCAGTCAGTGCTACCCCATTTCATGTGTATGAGATGAAATTCATTGACAACCGCTCTATATTAATCTTAACAGAAAGTATCTGCACAGTAGGAATTGTACAACATACGGAAAATGTCGGAAAGCCTCATTATCCATAAGCATACCGCAGACAATGCAAGGTAACCAGACATGAACAGGGATATATTTTTAATGAGGCACTATTCATAGTACATACATTACTAAACATCAGTGAATATCCAAAACAAAACTACAGCTAAATAAATACTGCTTAGTAACATATGGATACTGTCAGATACCTTTGTTTCCGTAAGTATGCCATAGAATGAACAGGGTCAGCAGCAATGTATATGGATGTTGTGATCCATATATACTGTTCACTGGAGCTCTACATTTTTCTGTACATGTTCATATGTGGAATCCTTGCTTGTAAGCGATGCAGATGAACCCACCTGTACTCAAACAGGTCAATCTTCCACCCCTCCAGTAAGTCACATCCATTTTGTGTTGCAGAGAAATTTCACAATAAACATCAATTTAAGCATTAAGAAATACATTTTTGAGGAGTAGTAATGTCATAGATGTACAACAAGAGAAATATGTCCCACTACAGCAATGCCAGCAGGTGTCACATTACCTTTGAATCTACCTATACGTCAGGTAATACCTGAAAGTGAGACCAGCTATGTGGATACAGCTTTTAAGTCCCATTTGCACCATACATAATTAAGGAGGATCACTAACATTCAAGGTTTTGCTATCCCATTTGCGCACATACACAAAAGTTCTTAAAATTTGGCACATTAACCAATAGCTCAGCATAACAAGAAGGTTCTTCATGCAAGTACCTGATATGTATCGTTAAACAGGACTATGAGTAGCACATGCCTGTTGCCCTCCAATAATCTTATATTCCAATTAGTGACACTTTTAAAAGCTGATTTTAATTTTAGTGACATTTTTAAAAAGTGATTCTAATGCATTTACAGATCAGACCATTGCTATCTGCAAACTGAGTGGGACCTCAGTGAGCAATTTTTGGAATTTTGCTATATTAATATTTTATCATCAACATGGCTACTGTGAGGAGGCTTTGATGTGTCTGTGCCACAATTGGACCAAGGAGGAGACTACCTAGATGCTGATCATCTTATGCTGGAGTGGAAAATCACATGACAGGAAGAGCACAGAATTTCTTTAAGGCTGACATCTGGAACCATTTTATAAAGGAACAGCAAAATCATACTAGAATGTATCAGAATGGCGTGCAGGTTTACCCCTGTTATGATGACCTGCATCCGAGGGGCACTGATGATCTTTGCTGGAGAGTTGCAGAGGTGTAAAGACAGCTGGTGAATGCCTACAGTATGTGTCATAATCCCCAGTTTATCTGTACATTCCCAAGAAAATCACAGATATAGCTGTGACCCATATGTCAAGCATATTCTTTTTAAACTCATTATTTAGTTGTTCTGACAATTAGCTCATCTGTGTAATCAAGAATGCAATGTGACTGTTCTCCCCAATTAATGGTTTGATTCCCATGGTGATTATTTCTTTAGTATTGTTTTTGATATACATGCTATTGAATATAACACTTGTTTGTTTTCCAACATATGCAGTACATAATTTTACACATTCAGTATGGCCATGTTTCACTGATGCCTATTGCGACTATGCCATTAATGACTGCTTGTTTTTCAGTTATCTGTAATACTCCAAGACCATCACACGGTATATTTTTGTATGCATGAATACTGAGTCACACAGACCTCCATTATCAACTCTGCTTTAGAAAATGAACATTATTGTTACTTACCTGTTTGTTGAACATATGAGTGTAAGACCACTGCAGGTCAGCATGCCTAGCACATGTTGTATGTTGTAAAACTTAATGCTAACTGCAGCTACACATCTCAAGTGTGTGTGGAGCATGAAGGCGTATAGCAACTAGGTGCTGGATGGGTATGTATTCCTCCATTATCCACAGGGATAAGGAAACACACATCCAATGGTAGTTTGTTAGGAGGGAAGTTATTGTTCTGTGTATTTAGCTCAAACTGTTAAACAAGAAGCCAACATACGTATATAGTGGAAAAATGTAGGTTAAAATCCAGTAAAGGATGGCTTTCGTTAGATTTCTCTCTGTATAAACATTTTGAAAATGCTTGCATAGATATTTGCTTGTTCATTTTTACAATTATTTCATACATGCTTATGGCTATAGTGTGTATTTGTCGGATCACTATGGATATCTCCACTAACCGTATTTTTTCTGGTGACAGCAGCTATGTTACTATAGCTTTATGCATATGACTTTGGCCATATTATAGTTGGAACATAGCTCTCAACCAATCAGGGAAACATCTCAACATAATCAGGGAATAATTCAGAAAATAATTTGTGACAATCAGATACATATTTTCTGTGTTACTACTATTACTGTGTGACCGCAACAATATATAGGAAGGTGGAATACTATAACATTGCCAAAGTTAATGTACTGTATACCTCTGCCATTATTTATCAAGTGTGATTTACCACCCTTGTACTACTGTTAGTTGGAGGAAGTGAGAGGGACAGATATAAACTTTGATTCTAAATCCGGAACAAGCCCAAATATCAGGGACATCTGTGATGCATAATTTATGTGTAGTTGTCTAAGAGTTCTATGAAGGTGTTCCAGAGACTGAGCAATGGAATGTTACATTTGTGTGTTTTTTGTTGTGACCACTGTGCTGTTATCTTTTGGTTTAAAAATGTAAAACACCTAGGGAAAGTTGGACTGTAGTTTAACCATCTTGTAATGTGGAAGCCCTGATCCATGTTATTACTCCATCCCTGCACAGTCATACCTCTGATTTAGCTGCAGTTACTCCATGCAATCACAACCAAGATGGATTAGTTGGGCAGGTAGAAGTAAGTGTTACAGTATGAACACAGCTGAGAGTTGAGATCTCAAATCCTTCAATCTGGGTTCATTAGTCTTCCAGTGTGTAAAGTATTGTGTGTGACACAGCAAAACGTGAGTAAGAGGAATCTGCAATGTTACTCAATGTTAAAAAGTTAACATTTGCTACTCACTGTATTTCACTGCTCTTTTTCACATCCTAGTTTTTGCCATTCATACATTTATTTATTTATTTATTTCCAGTTTTGATTACTGGGGAACTCCACTGGACCCATAGAGCCCGTTTTCAGTGGAGGCCCAGGGACAAAGGCTCCATGAAACAGATTACAGTAAAGACAGCAGTCCAATAAAAATAAAAGTACAAGTACAAATACATATCAAGTAATACAAACCGTGAGCAATATTGCCCATAGTGGAAAAATATTGTGCAGATACATTTTAACAAATTCACACAGTTAAAGTCAAAAGTCAAAAACTATTTACAATATTTACAGCGTGTGAGAGATGGCATGGGAATTAGCTATAGAAGGTTATAGCCAGCTATAAGGTGCTTAGGAAGTACATGCTTTGGTGATGAAGACAGAGCAAGGAGTACATCACTGTGCATTGAGTGGATGCACAGACGAGAGGAGCAGCGGAGGGAGATAAGTATGTTTTGTACGTTTTCTTGTTATTTTCCTAGAACAGAACATTATTAGCGGACTGGTTTAGTTTGGAGCTCAGCATGCTACTAGTAATGCAAGACTATCCAGCATACATCTGCAATGTAACTGAAACAGTCATACATTTCCTGGGCTTACCAGTATGTCTTTAATAAAAGAGTTTACATATGAGTTAGGAGCTGGGCATGTTTGCTGAGGGTAATGTTAATTGTACATCACAACGTACATGACAGTCAATTATGCATAACTCCCACGGTGCTTTGGACTGTGATATTTCATATGAAATGTAATTGTGTTTTTATTTTTGTTTGTATAGCAGATGGTGCTCAGTTATATATAGCCTGCTTATTCACATAATGGGTGTTTGCTATCTCATTGGTGGGCTATGTCTGGCATGGACATCATTTCAACCTGATTAGTACTTCTCCCTATACAACTGGGTGATGTTTTGATTGCAACACATTTGTACCCTGTGTTTAGGAACTGTTGTGCACAGAGACACTCCTTTTCTTCATTTATATCTCCCTGTTAAATAATCACCTATCAGCATTGCACTGTTTACATTTTGCAGTTACAAACTTAGGGATTGCTAAAAAATGTAAGCAGGGTGTTGATACATTTGTAGACAGACAGTGTTGTTTCTACGACGGAACCTAAGGTTCTATGTGTCACTTGCTGTCACTGTGTTTATGACTATTTGTTCTAGGGTGTTATGTTGCATTCCAAATATTTGATGTTGTTGTGTCAGCCAATGTTGATGTTTCATTGTTCATCTCATTTGCATACAGCTTTTAAAATTTCCACTGAATTTTCATCTGACTATATATTTATTATACAAATAATTTATTTGGTGACTGTTAACATGACTCATTACTTGCACAGATGCCTGGATTACAGTTCTAAGTGATTCACTTATTCAGACACCAACATAAATATGTGGGGCACACATACAAGGCACAGGGCATGGACAGGGTGCTTGCTAATGTAGTGAGACATATCTCAAGTATTACCCATTATAGCTGTCAGAGTGGTCTAATACTATAGCATCTACTTTTGTCATGTAAACATGCCAGTGTTGCATGCCACAGTTTCATGTAATGCTTTCTTCATATATCATGATATCTATGTGTGGTGGCTATGCATATGCTTGTCATGCATAATGATGGCTGATTAACAATTGCTCTGGTAATGGCAGGATTTCCACACATAAGGTGAATTATGCATGCCATGTCATGGAATGGAGTAATAGGCTCACATTCTGTGATGGATGTACTGGCCTGATATGGGCATCTATTGAACTCATCCATAACAATAAATAATTGAAAACATGTCATGTGCATGAATATCCACCCACTAGAATAACTTGGTTTTTTATTATAATCCTTATAGGCCATTGTCATCTAAGAATGAGATTTTAATGACACCTGCAAAGTATGGTGATGTACCTTTCTTCTCATCTGCAGACATCATGTTGAAAGCGTAGTAGTTCTTGTTTGTTACATCCTTTATGTGCAAATCAGTTTGTGCTTTATGACTGCCATGTTTTGCACAGGAATGCGCAGTCTGATAGACAAGTGGTCTTAATGATTATGGTTTGCATTCATGCCTTACATCACATACGGTGGTAGGTTTAACTATGGGCATATCTTATTGTATTGTGTAATATTGAATGTTTTCTGCCTTTATATAGCTATAAGAATGCATATTATGACTTTTTTCTTGTTATGTGATTCACCTTGACAGAGCTTAAGACGCATTGATGCTCTCCTATCAGGTGCCAAAGATGAGTGCATGCCAGAACACTGCTTGAGTCATCAGATTCCTATGATAGCGATGACCATGTCGAAGATGATGATGAAAACGATGTGGACAATCAAATGCCATCACCCCTGCTGCATCTTGGAGGAGATATTGACCACCACCTCCACCAGCAGTCAATATTCAGGACCAAATCCAGGAAGTGATGGCAGATAAAGGACCTGATGGGGAATTCTTTCCAGGATATGGTGTGGGCTATGCATGATTCATTCAAGGAAAGAGTCCACAAGATCATTTGTGATTATCATCCCCATCAGGGTAGGACCTCAGGGCACTAAGTATTGTTTATGTGATTCACTTGTAAACTGCTACCACTACTGAGTTTTCCATATAAGCAACTGGAGTATAATGGCACATTTGTGCATGCACAGCATATTGCTGCCATGCTTATGTGATACATGTCTGACTTTACAATGCTGCAGTGATGTGACATTTTGCATTATGTTGCACATGGTGAATGACACAGGCTACCACATTAGGCATGCATTAGTAATCTTGCTGAAGTCTACAAATTGCTGCACTTGATTCATACATTACTCCATGTGGGCAGGTGTGTTACTACTTACATGTGCATGTATGTGTGTACTCCTATTCATGCAGTGTAACATATTGTTGTTATGGCGAATGCTCTGTGGCCCTGTATGTCACAGTTATGAATTTTGCAGTTAACATGTTGCTACTGATGCAAGAGTTCCACTTTGTACATGTGTGGGATTGACAGCAACTCACAAACAAAACTTTGTCCATAGTTCACAAACAATACAGTGAGATGGGTATGTTTTTGGGTTGCTGTGTCATGTATATTCAACAATAAGACATGTCACTGACCATGCACTCTATGCGACACTGTGTCCTACTGTCACACTGGTATACTCTTTCTGTCTGGCATGTACTGGCACCAATGGTGCCATGTTATATCATCTATGTGTAGCTAGTATATATGGGCAGTCCTCCTTTACATAATGCATAGGCCACCACTGTACTATTTGTGTATACACTGTGGGATTTCTGATTTATATAGCAACAATCAAGCATGCCTTCTTTGGCTTATGTTACATTCCCACATGTATTGCTCATTCACATACATGCTCATATTTCTGAAACTGGTTTATATATGCACTGATTAATGTATGTCTCTTCACATATTCCAGTCAATGGAGAAACCCAGCTGTACCTTGTGACTGTGTGCATTCATTGAATCCATGTTCATGTCCTGTATTGATGCACTGTTTGCGTGTATGTACTGTTTGCGTGTATGTGTGTATATGTGTATGTATATATATATATATATATATATATACATATATATATATATATATGTATATATATATATGTATATATATATATATATATATATATATATATATATATGTATATATATATATATATATATATATATATATATATATATATATATATATATGTGTGTGTGTGTGTGTGTGTGTATTTATAACAAGAATGAGAGAGAAAAGAAACAATAATTAAGGGCATCTTTGTTCCTCTTCTTGGGTTGTGAAAGCTGGGTAAAAATATATATTTTAAAAATTCCTCTGTATCTGGGTGAAGAGTTTTTAATCGAAATAAAACTCTGAAGCTGTTGCAGTTCAAGTTTTTTATTCAGATTAATTTTCCCATTAGAAAAGTTGGATGGAAAATGAAAAATTAACTGTCATCAGTCATATACATTCAGGTATGACTTTCACACAGTTTGCAACAAATCATAGTGTAATAGTGCATAGGTGCATACATATTTCTGCACTTCACCATGGCTGGTATTCATCACGTCTCTGTTTATATATTTTCTTTTCCACATGTTGTAGAGTGTGCTGTCTGTGTGCCTTACCATTCCTTTATCTTTATTTCCAACCTTTGTCTGTTATAGATTGTGATATTTGTTATATGTCCATATCTGCTGTTTTGCCCTTCTCTTCCTCTTTCATATCCTTTCCTTTCTTTCTATTTTCCAAACAAATTAAAATAAATAAATACATAAATAAATAAATCAATTAATTAATAAAAGAAATGGGGCCTATTCCCATAAAAAAAACTAAATTTTCCCATGCCCCTCTGACTGTTCCTCAGATTTTCCTATTCCAACACGTGCCCCTCTTCTTCACCCAGCCCCTACCCCATGCTTGCATTTCTATCTCCCTATTTCCTCGGGTGTATGCATTACCTGTGTTACCCACACATGTCCTGCACCCATTATTAGCTACAATTAGCCCTGGCAAAATGACCATGATTAGCCTTCACCTTTATTCATTTTTTATCAGAAATGTCATAGATTCCATTGGATTCCACATTTTCTGGTGAATTTATTTTAATAGTACATACATAGACTTCCAAAGTTGTTTGTGGACCTACTGGATGGATTGGTGTAGATATGTATTGTTTTAAATACCCTGTAGCTTGCATTGGTCTTGTATAATTTCTGTAGCTTTGTTAAAGCACAGCATGGTTTATGAAACACTTTTCATGAATTACGGACTGGCTGTGACTGAAAGACATTGCAGCAGTGCTGCTGGTTAGTTCTATTTTGTGCCAGCATATTCTAAGTTTACTGAGGCATATTTGCAGAGTATAGGCTTATCCACAACTTTTACACAGATATCGACAAAATGTGCCAGATTCTGTGAACATTATAGATTCCAACCCTCACTCTTAGTTCACATGATTAACTGCACCCCTGGGATAACAGCTACCATAGCAATGCTGTAAGTAAGCCATGTGATTTCATTATTTAAAATCATTTTGTCTTGGGTATGGAAGGGATTTCAAATGTAAATTCCTCTGTTATCAACATCAAATTAGCATATAGGTTTTTATAGAATCCTACTAATTGCTATATGTGTACATCTGTTATCTAAGGTTTAGATATATTCTTTGCAGTTTTTTTTTCCATTCCAAAATGTTCACAAACCTTCCCCTGGTATTCCTTATTCATTTTGAGCTACAGCATTATCCAAAAGTGTTAAAAGGCCTAATGTTTCATACTGATTATATGCTGCCACTGTAAAACAATAATTTAAGTGTGGACATCATACTGTAAACATCCTGTTTCAGGTTCTCACCTTTTAAAAGAAAAACATTAACTGTCTCTATAAGTTAGGTTTTATGTCCATCTTTCATCTAGTCATTTCATATTATTGTTATCTTTTGCAGGATTTATGGTTTTTCAGTTGCATAGAACTAACAATTGTGCAGCAACCTGTTTAGGCTAAATTTATGTTTGAAGGAGTAGCATCTTTCTGTTCACATGACTAGAACTGTACCTCATACAGATGCACATCATATAAATCTAGAACAGATGACAGGGATACTACTAGCTCCTTGTTCACTTTTTCACATGCTCTGTTCAGTTACATTGGCTTGCCTTTAACTTTTTGCATTGATTATTCTGTATCACATTTCCTAATTTTAAATGTCAAGTAGCTCAAATGTTAACTGAAGATCACTTGCATCAGATATTTCTTCTTTTGCAATCATGTAATGCAAATGCTACCTAAACTGTATTGCCCATGCAAACACAGACAGACTTTTATTCAGACATCAAAGCCATCCTACATCAGGGAAAGAATGAATATCTATATAAATAAAAATGTAAATGTCCGTTTGTTCAAAATCTTAAATCTCTGAAAGTTCTTCACCGATTGCTTTGAAATTTTCACACAATGTTGCATTTGAATATGCGCGTGTTTTTATATACCTACTATGGATTCTATATATTTGTATACAAATATGCAATTCTATATGTTTTTGTTATAACTTTCTTACTTCTTTTTCAGTGCAGTCAATCTGCTTTAGTTCATCCAAATAATGCCTCGCAGAAGATCAAACTTAGGTCGTCGTACTCGCGGAGCAGAAGCTGTGTGACAAGTAATTGCAAATCAAACTGAGGAAGAACGGGCATCAGTGAATGAGCAAAACAGACAAAGAATGGTTCAAATACATGCCGAGGAAGCAGCAGAGTGATGTGCAGCCAGACTTGAGGATGCACGGTTGTGAGCATGGCAATCGCGTTCTGCAGCTTTAGATCTGCTTCATTCTCCTCGATCGACACCAGCAGACGAAATAAATGCTTGCCTGAAATACTCTACTTTGTGGCGACATGTAAAGACATTAAAATTAACTACAGATATGCGTGTCCAGCTGCAAAACAATCGATCAGCTGAGATATTGTCACCTCAATTTCTGGAAATTGGGAATGGAATGGTGCCGGTTGATCTGACCTCAGGACGAATTTCATTGCCTCATAACTTCTGCAATTTAGTGACGTCAAAAAAAGAACTGGTTGAAAAAGTATTTCCCAATATTCAAACCAATTATAAGACTCACGATTGGCTGACTGAACGAGCTATTCTTGCGGCCAAGAACAAAGACGTCTACGAACTTAACAATATTATTCAGTCTAACATTCAAAGTGAGGCAGTCACATACAAGTCCGTCGACACTGTTGTAGAAGCAAATGAAGCGGTTAATTATCCAACAGAATTTTTGAATTCACTCGATCTGCCAGGGATGCCACCACACGTACTGCAATTGAAAATTGGCGTGCCAATTATCATGTTGCGAAATATCAACCAGCCAAAGCTTTGCAATGGCATGCGGCTTGCAGTAAAAAAATTAATGAGCAACGTCATAGAAGCAACAATCTTGACAGGACCTTTCAAAGGTGACGATGTCCTCATTCCTTGCATTCCTATGATTCCAACGGATATGCCATTTCAATTTAAGAGATTGCAATTCCCAATTCGATTGCCGTTTGCAATCACCATCAACAAAGCTCAGGGCCAGTCTTTAGAATTGTGCGGTTTAGATCTACACACGGATTGCTTCTCACATGGACAATTATATGTTGCGTGTTCTAGAGTCAGCAAACCAGACAATCTCTATATCTGCACAGACAATGGAACAACAAAAAAATATTGTATACCAGCAAGCATTGTGAAATTAAACGTACTAGAAATGTGTGCTTTCTCTTTTCTTTCTTTTCCATTTAACCAGACTGAGCCACAGCAACACGTGGCCAGGTACAGCTAGTATTTAATAAAATTTAAAATATCAGCATGTGGATTGTTTTGATTTTAAACTCCTTCTCCTTTGAAGTGATGTATACAAGTCTAGAATGGACATCTCTCAAAATCTTTTTAAACTAAAGGGGAAATAATTGGTTAGGGACAGTACATCTGGCAGTCATAACCTCAGCATCCAGAGAAAGACATGTCCTGTGTGGATGTTTATTGCAAAGAATTAAAGTTATGAATTGGTTAGAAGCATACCTCTCAACTGTCCAGAATTTTGCAGAATGTCCAGATTTTTCACTCATATTTTTGGTCTGTACTCATAAAATGTGTGGTTTTCTAGCAAATAATTGAGTAATGAGGTTATTAAATAAGGAAAGACATTCTGAGTTTCAGACTTCATGCTAAACAATGACAGACATTTTGAGTTTCAGGCTTCATATATTTCTACACTTTTCTAGCACCTTTCAAAGTTTATAAGAGTGATATTTAAAATCTGTCCCTGATTTTGTGGCTGGTAATCATGGTCCAGGACTTTTCAAATGCCTAATGTTATTCTGCAATGATTGTCACTGGAGGACTTGTAAATAAGCTCAGTGTAGGTCATTTGTGATGAACAAGCATAAACAAAGCTCTTTTTATAAATCTGCTCATTTATGGCAAACGTATAAAACTATGTGAAATCTAGCATTAGGAACTGTCAAATTAATTTGTAAAATCCTTAGGATTTGTATTACTTTGCTTTCAAGTATAGCGGGCAAGTATGGCTAAGCACAGTTGTACTTGAAAGGTATAAGGCAAGTGGCAGACTGTGCAGCGGTTAATACTTTCAAAAATAAAAGGTTTTATATAGGGGGTTCCTTTTGTAGATACACTAATGGTTTGAATAAGAAAGGGGAGGTAGGAAAGATATAAAAAGGGGAGACAAACAAAGAGGGGAACACGCAAGGAAAACATCAAGAGGATGTGTGGTGTAGTAGGTAGGAAAGGATGGGCGCTATGTTTTTGTCTGGGAATAGATCACCCTCATAATTTTATTATTTTTTATATGATAGGATAATGTGGGAGGGAAACAGGTAAGAGGGTAATGGACAAAGGATAAAGGAAGAATGGCTGAGGAAGAGATGGTGCAGTCCACAGTGCTTCAAACACCTCCACTTCCAGATGGTGGTGCAGAGGTGGACCCTGATGTTGAAGGGATAGGCTCCTATGTTGAAGTTTTTGGCACCAACTGAGAGAGTACGTTTTCAGCACACAACATACAGGCTTTGACAGGCTGAATCCTCTTGTCCTCTACCTGCACCAGTATGTGCTCTACCAAGTTCCAAAGTCCCCTTTCAGTGAAGCTTGTCAGGCTGACATTTGCCTGGCTACCTGCAGGAATGGTGCCACCTTCCTGGATGGGCAGGGAGTAAGCTCTCCCTGACCAGGGAGGTATGTTCTTGGGCTGCTCCTGAGGGATTTTAATCTGTAAAAAAGATAAAATAAATGTGAGAGAAACATAATAATAAAGGAGACAGAAATGCATAAATAAAATAACATAAGCAGAGAATAAGGTAAGGCGGGGAGCTACCAAAGAGAAAATGCACAGTAAATCCACAAATCACATTTACATGCCGTTTGATTTCTTATGACAATTTTACATTAAAATGAAATATTTTTTGAAGTTAAAAATCATGTACAGGAAGTGCTTATGCACAAACTGGAGCTATTCATTTAGGAAGGGTTTGTTTACTTAAGAAGAAGGATATGAGCATTGCTTATACATACTTCATATGAATTCATATGGGAAGCGCTTGTGAGTACTTGGAAGGGCAATGTATTCCTCTCAAGTTCTGTACATGCCAATACTCCCTAACATGCAAGAGAAAAATAAATGCATGCAATGTGGGTGGAATGTTGTTTTCAAAATACTATGGTGAACATGTAACACTGTGCTTATGTACAACTTGTTCACATAGAAGCGTAGCAATTCTTGCAAGTTTGCATTTCTTTTGTTGTACAAATATGTCTGATTTGCTAGGTAATACAGAAGTAAAATAAGTACTCATTTGTCAGTAAAGATTGTCCTGGATATTCCCTTGGCACAGCAACTCCCACCTCCTTTCCTTGATGTCCACTCTGACTTGGGTGTGGTGTCTGATTGAGACTTCAGCCGTGTTCTACGTGCAGTTGCAATACTGTTGAACAAACAACTGTGTTAAGCAACAGTCATAATAATATTCCTGTGGTCTAACACAAAAACTGGCTTCATGTAATCTAAGCAGTAAATCAGTTTGTGCACTAGTAATACATTAACTCACTCAAGGCTATAATGACATTTTTGTATACTTTTAGTTCATATCCACAGCACATTATAGTGTCCAGACCTTTTTCTGGACCTGGCTTATTTAATCAACTGACATCTAATAACAGGCAGTATTCTAAAGTGCAAAGAGTTATTAACAAAATGGCAATAACATTGTTAATTTAGTATGGCCTGCAGTAGAAAAAATCATCAATTAATTTATCACTTATTCAATTCATATTTTCATATTTATGTTCATATTTTTATAGCTGAGATCCCTACATGTTATTGAGGGATATGGTGTGAAATGCCATGAGAGTGAGGAAAATTCATTATCAATGTCATTTTATATCAAGATATCTAAGATATTACTAGTTGTTTGCTAGTAATTATGAAATAATATTTCCATATGTATTTAATATTTCAAAAACCAAGTGAGTTACAAACTGTTGCAGGCATCAGGTGAAACCTTAGATGTTCTTTAAGAAAAATGTCTTTGATGTTTGCATCCATGCAGCATGTTTCCTTTTCTTTGGTGGCTATTTATTATACATTCGTTGCTGAATTTGTAGTTATTAGCTGGTAGATAAGTTCTATCTTCACATGCAGTCCTGGAAGAGGCATGGAATGCCAATCCCTCTGGACAATAAGGTATGTATAACATTAACTATCTTTGTTGAGCAGACCTTTCCGTAGCCACCAAGTGACATGGTGGGTATATAGCAGGCATCTGCCTCACAAATATTACACCAGTTCTTTGAATGTTATACTGCAATATGGGGAAGAGCATATGTGTTTCTTTTGGACAGCAGAAAACAGGAACACTACTATGCAGGCAATCTACAAAATAACATGTTTCACCATGTTTCTAGGGGATATTGACTATACCCACATCTCCATCAAGAGCCTACCTAGTGCAAATGGACCCTAGTATATCAAGTGAAAATGTTCCACTCCATGAGCTGCCAGGTTATATGCAATACACAGAATATTATACAGAAAGAAACTGTGCACCACCTGTATAGTTCTAATTGCAATTTTTTTAGAGAAATTCAATATTATTTATACTGCTAATTGTACAATTAAGAACATGTTCTCGTATTTCTGTAGCTATCTCAATAAACATGCACTCAAAAGGAATTTCTAGTTGTTATGTGAAACTTTATGTCTGGTTAACAAAACCAGCATTTTTATTATCTTTGCTACTTATTTTGAACAGTTTTTAATTCTGATACTGTTTGCACTTTGATCATTTTAAGTGCTTTTCAACTGTTTAATTGTTGAAGGCTACACACTCAAGTGTGCTAGCCATTTTACTGCCTCAAAGGTGTTTGTATTACTGTATCTGTTCTAATGTTCTAATAAAATACAACCCCTCAAAAATCATATCTCTCTACTTGTTTCCCACCTTTCTATAACCAGTAGAGTCCAGTTTTCAAATTTTCCTGAATTCTGGGCTGTTTTGTAGTTTTTGTGTTACCCAGACTTTACTAAGATAGATGGAAGCTTCGCTGTTCATCAGTGAGAGTGGTGAGCTTTGAGCAGCCTATCTGTTGCTGGGGGAGTGGTTTCAGCTCAGATCTATAGTTTTATTGGCCATTATGGGCTATTTCTATCCCTTTCATCTTTCTGTTTAACAAAACATGTTTGCGCGGTTTTGTGCTTTGCGTAGTGCCGCTTTACTACGGTTAAACTATTTCTGGTGCCAGAAAGTCTGATCTTCAGAATTTCCCTTAGAACTAGCCAGTTTTCTAGTTTTAGCACTCAAAACTATTTCTTTGCGGTCAGCACTTGTCCAAAAATTGTTGCAAAATAATCTACAAATGACTACAGCACTCAGCTTTCCTCACTTATCAAGAGGAAAACAGTTTTTAGTACTTAAATTAATAAGTACAAGCCAGGCATGTCTAATGGTCAGCTCCCGGTGTTTTCTCCTGTCCACCTGATGAATCTGGGCATCTTGGGGCAATGTAGCAATTGCCTCATGTACACTGACAACCCTCTCCTCCTAACACCCAACACTACAACCTGTGAGAGATGCACTTATATAGCCAAACTGGAAGCCAAGCTCTCTCCAGCCAAGACTGGACTAGAAAGTCAGGAGGAGAAGGTAAACACCTCACCGCACTCAACACATAGTCCATCAAAACCTGCACCTCCCAAGCCCACACATAGAAACACAAAACACACACCTACATTCATGGAGGGTCTCAATAAAAATCTGCCCAAACAACAGAGACCTCCAAAGCTGAAACACAAGCAGCCACCACACCCCAACACTACTCGAATGACACATAGCCCACAAAATCAGTGTGCCACTCAACCTCAGTCCATAAGGCAAAACAATGTACCCAACACACCAGTCATAGTTGACTCTATAGTCAGGCATGCTGACGTCCCTCTCACTAGGCTAAACAAGGAGGAAGTTACTGTCAGCTGCCTGTTAAGTGCCAGGATCCACCAAATAATGCATGCACTCAGGTCACTCCACAGCAAGTACAAATATGACTCTGTCATTGTCCATGTTGGAGTGAATGACCTAAGACATACCTCCCTGGACTACATGAAAAGATACATGGAGGAGCTTTCTGACCATGTGGCCCAGGCAGGTATGACACTAGCCCTGAGTAGCATCCTGCCATCATCCAGAATGATACCACAGTACAAGGACAAAATGACTGACTTTAACAATTGGCTAAGCTTCTGGTGTCCTTCTAAAGGGGTCCAGTATCTGTCTGCCTGGGATGACATGATCGACAGGCCATGATGTTTTTCCAGAGATGGCCTGCACCTGTCACCTATAGGATTCTGGATACTAGCTAAGGATCTTGCTGCCCCTATAGTGCCTGTTTTAGGCAAGGCTCAGACATCAAACGCACCATCATAGTAGATACAAATAAGCAAAATCTAAGGGTAATGCTACTCATTGCTAGAAGGTTAAGCCTCAAAATGCACTCACTCGAGGCACTCCTTAAGATGGAAAACAGAGACATCTGTGAAGTGACAGAGACCTGGTTTAAGGCTCCAGAGAGCACCCCTGCATTACCAGGCTACAATTCTTACCACACCTTTCAGCCACCTAACCTGGACTGAAACACTAAAGGAGGAGGCGTGTCCATATTCATCAAGGATATCCACACCTCCAGACTAGTTGCTCAACATAATGCATCCGAAATTATCTAAGTACAATTAACACTGGGCAATACTGTAATTCAGGTTGTAGCTTGTTACAGATCCCCCACCATGCCCCAGGATGCCCACTCCATGTTTCTCAATATACTGGATAATATTAAGGTACAGCCCAATACCCTAATATTGGAAGATTTCAACTACCCCACCATCAACTGGAAAAACTACTCCTGTACTAACTCATTTGCTCAACGTTTTCTGGAATTCATCAATTCCAATGCCCTGGATCAGCTTGTCCATACCACCACCAGGGGCAGCAACATCCTGGACCTGGTCATTACCAATATGGATAATAGATGCTCCACGCCAGAGGTCAACTCCTCACTGGACAGATCCAACTACAAGCTAATAACCCTAGACATCCATATCCTGTCCCCACCCCCATTAAGGAAACCACAGTAAAAAAACTTCTCCAAAGCCAACTTCACGCTTCTTAAGATAGAAGTGGCTAAATTCACAACACCCATACAGACAGAAAATAGAAGCACGACTGCCGAATCATATACAAATGCACTGTACAAGCACATACATGAGTGCATGGACCGTGCCATCCCCAACAGAACCATGACGCTATCCTCCAAAAAAAAGGAAGCCAGTTTGGTGGTTCCCTGCCATAAACAAACTCTACAACAGAAGGAAGAAACTGTTGCAAAAAAGGGAAAAACCCCATGATTGCCAGAACTCCCTGTTGAGCCTCAGTAAGAAGCTGAGATCCCTCATACAATCCTGCAAAGCTAGTCACAAAAATAAAATCACCATGAATTCTAAAGACAACCACAAAGCATTCTACAGCTATGTCAAGAATCTCAATGGCAACACTCAGATCTGCTCTGAGTTACAACACAATGGCACTAGATTTACTGAACCAACTGATATTGCCAATATCCTGGCAGATAGGTTCAGTGCAAACTTTACCCCCCAAAGGGCAGAGCACCATACTGGAAGACTGCAAAACCTCTGAAATCACAGATGCAGAAGTAAAGACCACACTCTCCAAAGCAAAGAACACAGCATCCATGGGACCAGACAACATCCCAGGCTGCATTCTCCATGTACTACAGAACAAACTGGCACCCTACCCAAGTATCATGTTCAATCATAGTCTCACTTCAGGCTTTGTGCCTATGGAATGGCACACAGTGATGGTTATTCCACTGC
Source organism: Protopterus annectens (assembly GCF_019279795.1). Classification (NCBI taxonomy): domain Eukaryota; kingdom Metazoa; phylum Chordata; order Ceratodontiformes; family Protopteridae; genus Protopterus; species Protopterus annectens. The sequence goes on from NC_056746.1 coordinate 1,399,763,100, forward strand.
ACAAAGAGGGTGCCACCACTGACCCCGGGAACTATCGCCCCATTAGCCTGATGATCCTGGTCTGCAAGGCCATGGAATGCATCATCCTGGAGCTTATAAACAAAGACAGAGATAACCTCCAAACTCTGGATCCCACTCAGTTTGTGCTTGCAAAAGGTAGATCATGCCTCTTAAACCTGATTGACCTCTTTGAAGCAGTCACCAGAGCCGTAGACGAGGGTAAGGTGGTGCACACAGCCTATCTTGACCTAGCCAAGGCTTTCAACACCATCCCCCACTCTGGTATTATAGATAAACAAACAGGACTGGGCATAAATCCCAGTGTCACAACATGGGTGGCCAACTGGCTCACTGACAGAACCCACACAGTGAAAGTAGCTGACTTCAAATTCAACATCAGACCAGTGACAAGCGGAGTACCACAGGGTTCGGTCCTGGATCCTCTCCTGTTCGGTATCTCCTTCTCAGAAGTCCAGGCTAATGCAGCTGGTCACTGGCTAACGAAGTTTGCAGATGACTGCAAACTAGGAGCCATAATAGATTTGCCTAAGAATGTGGACAATCTCCAAAGATGCCTCACTGAGACTGATGCTTGATGCCAAGGTTATGGCCTAAAGCTCAATGCCAAGAAGTGCATTGTCATCCCCTTTGGGAAAAACACCATACCCATGAACTACCTCATAGGTGGTAGCCTACTAAACACCGAAAGTGTGATAAGACACTTTGTGACACAGGTGGACAGTAGTCTCTCCTTTGGTAATCATATCACCACAGTAGTCAGGAAATCCTTCTACATGGCACACCTCATCACAAAGGGGTTCTCCTCCAGAAAAAGAGAGGTCATTGTTGCTCTCTACTCATCCCTCATTAGACCCATTATAGAGTACAATGCCCCATTTGGCATGTACCTCACTAACCATCTACAACAAATAGAAAGTCACAGAAATACCTCACTAAGAGGATTACTGGCCTCAAACATATGCCATATACAAACTGTCTCAAAAACTCCAGCTCTACTCCATCACATATCACCAACTCAGAGCGACCTCTACTTAACATTCAAAGCCGTGTCTAACCCAGATCTAATGAACATGCTACACTTAAAGAAATCCCAATCTCTCTGGGCACACACTCCAGGGACCTAAACCTTGTCACCACAATAAACAGAACATGCTGGAGGTATAGATTCCGGTCCCAGAGACTTCCCATGTTCTGGAACAGACTACCAATTCATGTCAAGAAAAGCTCCTCATTAGCCCTCTTTAAGAGAAATTTTGACAATTGAATGGGAAACAGGAAATTCACCCTGGTTATCACCTCTGTGGCTCTGCTTGACAGGGGGAAAGGAAAATAATTTTCTTGGCTGGTGAAAGCCAGGGAACCCCTTTTAGCTAGGCTTATATAGGCCCTAGGGCCAATAGCCTAGTACCTACCTATGAACCTATGAACCTAAAAATGCTCTAATGATATATATCTAGGTAGTTATAGTTTCTAAGACATGACAATTTGGGAAGTTTAACAAAAAATATAATTCGGAGTTTGTGTCCATTATAGGTTCATAGATTAGTACTAGGCTCACTGCCCTTGGGGGCCATTTTAAGCTTAGACAATTACCCCATGTAAGAATCAAACCCTGTAACTTGTGTCTGTAAGGTAACACCTTAACCATTATGTCAACCTCCCATTATAATATAGTATGCTATGAATGCACTGACTATTATTACTGTAAAGAATATGTCTAACTTTATCCCAGAAAGATTTTAATACTTCACAATCAAAATGCATATGTTAATATATTTATGCAAGCATTATGGTCTGACAATTTTAAGTTACCTAAAACTTTACTAATTTGTAATGCTCCAATTCCTCAGGTTATTCCTAAATTACAAAATCATTTTATATGGACTATTTTAGTAATAGCTAGAAAAGTGGTTACTAAAAATTGAAAGAGATCATTACTCACTCAATGATAGAATTTATAAATATTGCAAAGACTGTTATAATGAATTACATATTATAAACACGACATGTAATAATTATAATTCTACTCAAAATAGTTTGTTGAAAGTAGAAAGTTTACAAGTTAAATATTTAAATGTCGATTCTTCTCTTTATTTAAAACAACAAAATAACGTTATATATGTTAAAATGATTGAATATGGACTATTGTAAGTGTCACATTCCACTTTAATAATAAAAAAAAAAAAAAACAGCAAAAGATTTAATGACCTTTATTGATTAAACATAAAGAAATGATTGCATCAAACTTTATTAAACATAACTTTCTTTCATTGCACATTGACAAAACATTAAATGACCATAATGGCAGTGTAACACCATTCACCCTTGAATAAGCAGCATCCTCCATCTGTTCACTTATCCTCACACTTCAGGCAGCATTCAACTACTCACCTTCATCCCAAAGCCTAATTTTCCATCCAAACCACCGGGTGCAAGCAGCACCCATTCACTCTCTTCCACCACTTCAAACTTCCTTCCTCCAATTATACACCAGAGGAGGAACAGAACAGGGGGGCAAGCCTGTCCCTCTTCTCCACCCATTAGCCTAACTCAGGCTGTTACCCCTCACTCCATTCAATCACTGAACAACTCCTTCAAAAACAATCACAGATTTACAATAAATAAGGCAAGATCAAAATCACTAAGATGGATCCCATCTTCCCTGAACCACATAGGGTCCCCATCAACAAACTCATCATGCTGTATGGTGCTCACTCCCATCTCCCCCAACTGTTTTAACAGCCTAAAGTTTACAAACTTCTGTGCCCTATCAACTGCAGAAAACTTACTAGCATCCCTCCAAGTCAAACATGGAATAATTTCTAACCATATCAAAAATAACATTGGATATAGCTTCCTTAAAGCTAAAAAATCCTTCCTTATTTGATACACCAACTGATACTTTGGTGTCACTCCCAAATCATTACCTGCTAGGTACACCAGCAAAACTCAAGGAAGCCCAACTTGAGTCTGAATCATTGACTATACCTGAAATAGCTGGTTCCACTTAAGCCCTCTAACACCATGCCATGTGACTTTCCAACCAAACCTCAAGTCAGAACCATTACTCCTAGCTGCAGCCCTCCTTGCTGCCCAATACATGTATGAATGGCCTATGATGAAAATCCTTTTGCCTAAAAGAGAGAGACAGACAAAAAATGTAATAGTAGAATAACAAAACACACTCCCTTATCTAATATAAGCCAAAAAGGCATTGGAAAACCATGACCCCACCTTTTAATGACTTCAAGTCATGCTATCCCCCACTTTCCAAATCTGACACCCTGCCCATCCTAAATGAATGAGTAGAAAATTTCTCTCCATCAAGGCCCATACTATGAAACTCACTTTGCATGACTAAAATCAACTGACCCTCATCAACCCCCTACCATCTACTGACTGGAAAACTAACTCCTGTGGTCCACCTTTATAAGCACAAACAATATCCTTGCCCATGCCACTGAAATCTGCTCCAACCTGTCTTCCTCCAAAACTATTGGTGGTCCTTTTCCCAAACTGCTCTAGACAACAACATAATATCATTACACACCAATGACTCCCAAAACTCTGACACCCTAAATGCTCCAAAGTACATCCATACACTCAGTGTTCCCCACACTACATGATCCTAAAAATCCCCAAATAGCCTACCCAAACCCCATAACAACACCTTTAAAATCTATCTTGTCACAGGCCAATGCCTTTCCCTGTTCAAACTTTCCTCCCTGCCCCATTCTTTCAACACTCGCCCGACTGTGCAGGATTTAGTAAAATCCTTTAGTCTTGCCATCCGAGCAAACACACTAATTGCTGCCAAGTCCATTCTCAATGATTTCACTGCCTTGCCCTGCACCCTAGCCCCAGCTAAATATCACAATAGCAACTCTTCTGACCACACACATGCCTCCCCTAGTAACTGCCTAACAAGCCTGTCAAAATCATGCAATGCCCTACCATAAGCCTTCCTGGTGGAAACTGCCCAGAACTGCTGAACCAACCTGCCAATCACTGTCGCCCAAACTGCCACATCTCGGCTGGTACCACCATGAAGTCCTCTGCTGCCATTGAGGCCACCTGCCAAAACCGTGAAAACTGAAAAAAAGACAAGCTGTCAGGAATTTCATTCTTCACCACTGGCACATGTACCCCTGTGAAAGAAAAATGAATCAACAAAGTTTGGAGAACCAATTTACACAATACCAATAATAAACAGACTTAGCCATCTTAGCCTGTAAAACTCACACAACTGCAATATTATCAGAATTAAAAACAGCCCTCCTGCCCCTCACACGTTCCTGCCATACCACTGACGCTGCCCACATTGGCGTCAGTTCCAGATAAGGAACATCCCACTTTCAGTCCTCCGGCCATTCAAGAGGCCATGGCACTGCAAACCACTGCCCTGTAAAAAATGCCCCCTTACCCAGGTCCCTCACTGCATCAGTGAATAGCTGTAAATCCCCTTGATCCACCCAATCTGACTGTCAAAAGGTGACATCATTAAATTGCTGTAAAAACTGCAGCCACAAGATTAAATTCTCACACATTAATTTTCCAACTCTCACCCAGTGGTGCGTACTCTCGCCCCCTTTCCAGAGGAATGTCACCAATCTACAAAATGTTCAATCCAGATGAACTGCCCAACAGGCAATATTCAGTAACCCCAAAAGTTCCATAGCATCCCTTACCCACACCTTACCCTAGCCTTCATCCAAACTATCTTCTCCTTTAGCCTAGCTACTTTCTCTCCTGGTAGACAAAATAATCCTAGCCCAGCATCCAAGCTCAACCACAAGAAATCTAATACCTTCACTGGGCCCTCCAGCTTGTGAGTGGTCAATGGGACTGCCAACTCCTCTCACATCCTCAAAAACTCCTGCATCGCCACAGCTGCTCCCTCTTTCCCTTCACCCACTAGCAAAAAAAACATCCAAGTAATACACCGCTCTCTGTTTCTTCACCAGCTGTTCCATATCGAATGTAAGGCTGAGCTAAACTTTTCAAAAGTGGAGCAAGCCACTGCACATCCCATCAGCATAGATGTGTCAAAATAAAACTTATCCCCAACCACCATGCCCAACAATGGCCAATCCTCCTCACATACCAGCAAAAGGCAAAAGGCAGGCTCAGTGTCCACTTTCACCAACCACAGATACTCAAAACCTAAGATGATGTGGACCATGTCATCCAATGATGCTTAACTCACCTTAGCCTCCTCCACTGGGATGAAATCATTGACTGACATCCCTTCAGGGTAAGATAAATGGTGAATCAAATGAAATTCACCTGGTGTCCTTTTGAGAACCAACCCCAAGGGCAATACCTTAAAATGGATAAATGGGAGCTATCAAATGGTCCCAGTAACCTGCTCGCCTGATGCTCTTTCTCAACCAAGGCCTCCCAAATATCCTCCTCTCTCACACTAATCTCACATTTTTTTCCACCTTGCCATCCCCAACCAAGCTTGGCTTAATTAGAAACCCCTTAGAAAAGCCCTCAATCAATTTCCACGCCACTGCTGGCTGTGGATACTGTAGCAGCATGTTCTACAGGGCATGCACCTTAATAGGTGAATGTGCCCCCAATGCGTCCCCTTGTCCCCTGAAAGGATCACCCTCTATGGCCATGAAAATTGCCCCTACCATGTACCCCCTGCAACTCTGGAGATGGTCTGCCTAATCCCTTCTGACCTGAAAATGATTATGCGTGACCCCCCCCAATTTGCTCTCACTCCTACTACACTGAACTGCTGGGTGCACACCTGGGGAATTCGAACAAGCATGGGAGAATCTGCATGCAGTCCAGGCACATCTCACCATATTGAAAGCCCAACATACTCCAACACCCACTTCTCTGACCTTACTCTGCTGCTAACACCAAAGCTGTCCATCATAGTGGTCAGCGATATATCAGGATGTCTTTCCTCCCAATGCATAGACCTATCGACTGCCTTCCTCTTTTGTAATTTCTGATCATACCATAGCCAAGCATTTCCAGGCTGTATCCTTTGTGCCTCCTGTATTGTCATAAAATAAGCCAAGAGCAGAAGGGCCAAAGTGCTAATTCCTCTCCAAGCATACCGCCATGTAATAAACAAAATCCCAACACCCAATTCTCCCATGTTCTTTGCTTCAATTTCCCCACTCACATTCAACCAAGGGCCACCAAAGCTGCCAACAGGTCTTTCCCATTCACTGCCTCGGCTTCCAACAGGCACTGGAAACCATCTGTGTCAATTAACTCAAAAATGTCTACATACTCTCCTTTCCAAATTTTTTCCTTCACAGTAAATGGTATGTGAGGAGTTAAAAGGACTACCACGCCCTCCTGTCCAAGCGCCTGCATAGCCAATCAATCTCCCGGTCGTGTCCCAAGTCTGTCCCTATCTTCTCTAAACAAGGGTCAGTCTCTTCCTCTAGTGACGAAAAACTACCAACCATGGCTAGACTATTCCTACCAAAAAACTGCTCCCCAAGGCTATAATCCTGTCCCACTAAGGTCTGCAGACCCTCACTGCCACCCCTTGGATCCCCCAAAGACGTAGGCAATCTGCTAATTCTGTCACCCAATCTATGGCACTCTCCCTTTGCTACTCCTGCTCCATCATCCCCCGCAACAGGGACTGTAGGATCATTACCTGCTGGAGCAGCAAGTGTTTACTCCAGAGTCGAGACCTCTGCTGTCTTCTCCTCAGCTGGCTGCACCCTCTGTGCTCTCTAGCCTCTGGCTGTCTGTTTATCCTGAAACCTTTGCCTTCTCTTATGAGTGTTGGGGGCCTGTGTCCTTGTTGTGGTGTCACCATTTATCTCCCAGAAAAGGTCCCCCTCTGGAGCCACAATGCTTGCCTACCTCTGCCGTAAAGCCTGGACATCTTTAATGTTGCCCCTGGACACATGAAATGAGATAAGAACACTGTAAGCAAATGCACTATGAGAGAAAAAAAAAGACTCACAAATTACTGAGAAAGAAAGGAAGATACAGTCTCTGACATACAATCATTTTATGTCCTAAGATCATACCTCTCAACTATGCAGGGTTTCACAGAATTTCCAGATTTTGTCTCACCTTTTTTGGTCAGTTTTTATAAAATTGAGGTTCTCTTCTAACCATCAGCCAATATGCAATATTTTGGCTGGCTACCAATCATTCATAACTTTACAAATACCATATGAGTATATGTAATCTTGTAACATTTCCCTGCTTTTAATTGTTTCATAGGTCAGTCTGACGCGTTGGTACATCATCCAGAAACCTCGGGAACACAATGTTAATATTCCATCTATAAATCCATTATTATTATTTAAAAGACATTTGTCAGCATTTTCATTTTTTTTTTAATACTTTAATTGAGCTTCCTACTTACTGACTCATTTGCATGACCCCCATTAATAGGTCATAGATTAGTACTAGACTAATTGTCCCTTGGGACCATTTTAAACCTAGCCAATTGCCTCACGTGAGACTCAAACACTGCACCTTGTGTTTATATGGTAAACTCCCTTAACCATTATGCCAAACTCCCACCTAGCTAAGGGCAACTCATTAAAGATTGAAGGTAGAAAATAGTGACAAACAACTGAGTTTCACACCTCATATCCTTCTGAAAATTAACACCAATGCAAAACATGTTATTTAATTAACTTTCTCAGTTTATACGATCAGCATTTAAAATATGTCCCTGTTTCTGGGCCCCTGTCCCCCTTTATTGATGGCTTTGACCAGCTTTCTTAAATCGCAGCCCTCAATCTCTAAGAGGTTGAGAGGTATTCCTAAGCACTTGTGAGCTTGCCTGCTTGGAACAAAGCTGGCTGTACTGCACATGTGTGGAAATGATCGTTACAAGCCAGTACAAAAGCCCGCGAAAAAGAATACACCGCTGCCTTCCTGATGTGCACTGGCCAGTCCCACTGCCCACCATTGAGAAGAGTGCTCCGATGAGGGTTTTAATTGTTGTTCTTTACTAATTTCTTTCTTTCTTTCTTTCTTTCTTTCTTTCTTTCTTTCTTTCTTCTTCTTCTTATTTGTTTTAATAAATAAAGCAATGGAACTGTGCATGCCACCTCCGAGAGAACAGGCCAGCAAATGGATCGCCTGGAACTCCACCATGTCCCCCACTCAAGACCACCAAGAAGCGAAACAAAACCAGTGACTGGATGCTAAAGAGAGGCTGGAAGCAACCCAATGGCCAGAGCCACAAGCAGCTCACCATCTTGAAACAACTGAAGCTAACACAATGACCGGAGCTAACCCAATGGACCAGAAAACAATGAGCAAGCAATGCAAGTAAGTTTAATAGTTTATGGCAATCAAGATGACCTACTACATGCTCTGTGTAACCGAGGATAAACAAAGGAAAACAAGCCTTGCACCTTGCCTGTGAGGTGAAATCTCACCACTACACCAGAATTGGACTTCCCAGAGCTACTTCATGCCCCACTTAGCTTAGCAGCAGGGGCTATACTGTCTATAAAATATGTCCAATAACACTCCAAAGAGGGAAAAAAATTTGATATATATATATATATATATATATATATATATATATATATATATATATGGAATTCTTTCTATTGTATTAGGAAAACTGTACTCACCCTTCCTTTCACTATAACCACCTGCCAAGGCCTACCTTAGTACCACCACCTCAGGTCATCTGGAATGTGATTTTGCTACCAACAAAATCGTGCCAAAATGCGGATCCCAACAGGCAACTCCCTACCTCATAGCCCTGAAGACCCTCCCCTTTCCATACCTGACTTCCTCCCTTCATCCTTCCACTAGTTAACCCTTTCTTGTCTAATCTCCCTGTAAAGTCTGCCTTCTCTACCTAAACTTTTTAACCCCTACCTTCTCCTACCTGCTCAACTACACCCTCCTCTCCCCACTAAAGATGTCCGGTCACAAATTTGCCTGTTCCAAACGTCATTTTTCTGGGAATTTTATCTGTTATGTTTCTTTTTTATAATTGATTATATTTTTAAAATTCTAAAAATAAAAATAAAAAAGAATACTTCTAACTGACAATATTATTATTTGTATAGTTTTAATAGATGATATATTATAGTATTTATGGAAAAACTATGAACTCACTGACTATTATTACTTTAAAGAATACTTTTAACTGATTCCATTGTTGTTTGCATAGTTTCAATAGCTTTTATTGTTCAGAAAATATTTATATTAGTTTATCTTATGATTTTTTAAAGTTTATTTTTCAGAAAATGCAATAGAATGCAAAATATGTGTAGTCTGCTAAAGGTGAGACATTCCACACTTTTTTTTCAGTCTTAATAAATACATGGACAACAACTTACTGTAATGCAGCACATGTATTGTCTTTGATTTAAATACCTACATATGCAGACTACTATTTTAGTAAACATATGTCACATTTACATTTATTAAGACAATTATTTTTATAAATTACCCATATCTTTTTTTTTCCCAAAAGATGCATTTATGTCTATACACATGTTTATGATTTCCTCTGCATTTTCATAATAGGATTGCAGTTAAAGATATATTTTTCAAGAAATACCTCTACTTATGGAAAGTTGTTATTCTTTTCATGTTTAATATAACCGAATTGCAAAATAAGCATTAAGAAACAATGTTTAGTACTTACTATAGAACTCTGACCTTCTTTCCACTAGCTGGTTTATCCATTCAGCCAGCTGGTCAGCCCTACACTTTTGCATGTCATTGAAATGGTAACAGTACCGCTGACCAGAGCAGGTGATACCTGCCATTGATGATAGCTGGCTGCCAACTCCTGCCAAATATCTATTTTATTCCAGGTGGTGCCACATACACACAACTTGGTCTTATCATGGAAAGGATCTCTTTGACGGACCATTTTGAAGTGGGTCCTCATGCCTTTACAAGTGATGCCATAGCATGAAGTGCTATAACCAGAATGATAAAATAATGGTCAGGGCTGTAGTTCTCAAGTTCAGGACCAGTCCCTGTATGCATGACATTACCTAAACCAAACCCATTTAATGAGTAGGGGCATTACATCACGTATTAATATTATTGGCAAGTTACATTTTTTTCTCACATAAATTTATTTCTTAAAGAAAACCACTAACCTTTCACTTATATGCTGGATAAAAAAATGAAATATATTGAATAATTGCTAGGTATATGATTTATAATTGCTGCTGTTACTTCATTGCATTAGGTGCATTTTTTGATTATTACACCTGAGTGTCAGTTATAAATGTCTCATGTAGTACAGTAGCAGGATCTTTTTTTGGGGGGAGGGGGTAAATATTACTGTATGTGTGTTATGTACAAGTTTCAGGAAGTTATGAGTTGTTTCAGGAGCTAAAATGTAACAGATGACTTTAGATGGGCAGGGATTATACTTAAATTTGGTGTAAACTGTCACTTGGATAACTCCATTTTGTTTTAACTATATCATGATTTAATTTAGTCTAAGACCAGTCGCACATTGCCGTGTCAAGCTTGGGACATCTCTGGAGTGCTGCAACTGTAGAGCTGTCAGGAGTGCTTTCATGTCAGTCTTGGTGTGCATTCATGATTCTCTAAAACTGATGTATGCCCTTATATGGCTGTACATGTTTGTGTATTACTACAATTCATAGATGCAAAATGAAAATAGGCCTCATTTGTATAAAACATGTGCAAATAGCCCTGAATTTATTCGGAAAAGTTGAACATCACCATACTAATTCACCAGTACTAGATGCAGGCAGCAAATGTCTTAGGATACTGCAGTGTTTTAAAGTAAGAAAATTAAAAATATGTATATATTATAATTTAATAAGATCCACTTAAAAATAAGTGGATTTACTGACTGATAGCAATGAATGATTGATCAATGGAATTTTGTACCATTTAGAAGTGGGATTTCAGTACAACAGCAGTGGAAATTACTAGTAATTACTGTGAATAAATCATTCCTCTGGTATCATGGCGACTGTGCATTTGGTATAAATGCAGTCCTTTAATTGTGAAGTTCTGCAGTGCCAAGGATATCAACATGCATGAGTTATTATTGGGAGATTTCTGAGTGACAGTGAGGAATAAAAAGTGGCAGAATTATGAATACTTGACAATGGTAGAGTGTAGGGAAGGATGCATTTTGTCATAAAGCTGATAACTTCAATTACCTGAATGTACTTCTTAATCTTAATTTTACTTGCCTAGATTTAGATGTCTGTAATTATGTTGTTTGTGTTTGCTAACATTTTTATGGGGGGGGGGGGATCTTTCACAGTGTGACAGTGTCCCTTTTACTTCTTAGCATGTCGCAATGACGAAAATAAGGGGTCAAAGCAGAGAAAGGATCATTTCAGCCATGAGAAAATCATGTCCTATGGTAGGTCTTAGGACATATGCAAACATTGTATTTGGTAAAGGAGGGCCCTAGCAAGCTGACAAGACCAGGACTTGGAATTAAATACTTCTCAACATTAATATAGTGGATGGCAGAAATTGAGCATTAACACAGTGCAAGAAGAGGACAAATGATATGGTAAGATGTGCTAGAAACTAGGCAAGGCAGAATATAATTTCCTCTACTAGTATGAGTATGGGGGGAATCCAAAAATGATTTCATTAACTCCAGATGAGGAATACCTTCTCTCCATCCATGGGGATGACTATGACATAGAAGATGCTTGCCCACGAATAATTAGAGGTGGTATGAATACTGGTGGGTATGGCAAATGTCTGCAGCAGGAAGAGACGTCTGCTAATGAAGGCTGGTATAAAAACAGTAACGTGTTTATATAGAGAATTAAATGCTGACAAAAAATTACCACATTAAACCAGTGACAATTAATAAGTAATAGGTGAATCTTGTACATCATTACAGAATGACAGTGAAAGCAGTGTATATGATAAGTGATCCACTCACCCCTTTATAAGCATACAGTAATGTGTGCTCTTTCATTATTAGTAATGTTTTCAAACCATTTTTTTACCTGGTCAGCATCAGAAACAAACAGTTCGACTATACAAAGATTTTGGATGTTAGCAACAGAATAGGTGTTATTATGATAATGTTGATGATGATGATGATGATGATGACGATGATGATGATGATGATGATGATGACATAGATACATTTATGAGATAACCTGAGGAAAGTGACATGTAGCTCTGACGTTTAATGGCAGATCTCAGACCCCACAACATTTTAATAACTCTGTAGGAAGTGAAAGAACACCACAAGGACATGCACATGATGACATTATATTCAGCCTTGTACAGAATGAACACCCACCCATCTCCACAGCAGTATCTCCAAACCCAGAGGAATACTTTCAGGATGATGGTTTCCCTACTATAAAAACATAATTTGCACAGTTTTGCGAAGTGGCAGTGCTGGTTAGCTATGGCTAAATTATTCCTGGCTCCACTAAGTCTCCTCTTCAGTTTTTCCCTTGAAACTAGTCTAACTCTCAACCTAAGCACTCAAAAATCATCTTACAGCCCAGCACTTACTCATACCTAATAGCAAGCACTAATATACCCTGACACTGATTGCCCAACAGGGCAAGGCTCTTTATTCACCCCTCACCAACAGAGCAATTAAGCAACTCACCCTACTATTCAGGCATGACCAAAGGGCAACTTCAGGTGCACTCTCCAGTCCAGCTGGTGAATCTGGGTATCCTGAGGCAATGTTACAACTGCCTCATGTACACAGACAACGATCTCCTTCTACCACAAACACTAACATATGCGAGAGATGCAATTATACAGCCAAACTGGAAGCTAAGCTGTCTCCTCCCAAGGCTGGAACAGACAGTAAAGAGGAGAAGGTTAACACTTGCACCACAACTCCAGCCGCACACAGACCTATAAAACAGCATTGGCAAAAAATACACATAAATACACAAAATCATATTCGGAGGCTCTAAATAAAAACCTGCAAAAGCATCAGAGACCTCCAAAGCAGACACCCAAACAACCTGCACTTCTTGTCACAAACCAGACAACACATAAAACACAAAAATCATTGTGCCGCACAATCACAGCCCTTAAGGTGAAGTAACATACCTAACACACTAGTAATAGGTGACTCTATAGTCAGGCACAATGAGGTCTCACTGACTAGGCTGGACAAGCAGAAAGTTACTGTTAGCTGTCTGTCAGGAGCCAGAATCTGACAGATAACACAAGCACTCAGGTCACTCCAGAACAAGTACAAATATGACTCTGTCATTGTTCATGTTGGTGTGAATGACCTGATGTGTACCTCCCTGGACTACATGAAAAAGATACATGGAAGAGCTCTCTGATCATGTAGGCCAGGCTGGTATGACCCTGACCCTGAGTAGCATCCTGCCCTCACCAAGAATGATACTTCAGTATAAAGTAAAAATGATCAATTTCAACAATTGGCTAAGCTTCTGGTGTCATTCAAAGGGGATCCATGGTCTGTCAGCCTGAGATGACATGCTCGACAAGCCACGTTGCTTTGCAAGAGACGGCTTGCACCTGTCACCCCTAGGCTTTCGAATACTGGCCAAGGCTCTTGCTGTCCCCATAGTGCCTTTTTTTAGGCAAGGCTCAAAAGTCAAACCCACCTCCGTAAACAGCACAATTAACAAAAAACTGAGGGTTATGCTACTCAATGCCAGGAGTTTAAATCTCAAAATGCACGCCCTCGAAGCACTCCTCAGTATGGAGAACATCAACATCTGTGCAGTAACTGAAACCTGGTTCATGGCTCCAGAGAGCACTCCAGCACTACTGGGCTACAACTCATACCACACGTTTCAGCCACAGAACATGGACCGAAACACAAAAGGAGGGGGTGCATCCATATTCATCAAGGATAACTACACCTCCAGGTTAGTGACACAGCATGATACCTCTGAGATCATCCATGTGCAACTAACATCGGGCAAATCTGCAATGAAAATTGTGGCCTGCTACAGATCACCCTCCATGACCCAGGACCACCACTCCACCTTTCTGGAGACACTGGAAAACATGAAGGTCCTACCAAACACCCTGATATTGGGTGATTTCAATTACGCTAGCATTCACTGGGAAAACTACTCAAGTACAAATTCCCAGGCCTAGCACTTCCTGGAATTCATCAACTCAAATGCCCTGGATCAGCTGGTAAACTCCCCTACCAGAGGTGAAAACATATTGGACCTGGTCATCACCAACATGGGTGACAGGTGTTCCACACCGGAGGTCAACTGGTCACTGATTAAATAAGACCATAAACTAATTACTCTGGATGTCCACACCCCACCACCACCCCCAACTAAGGAAATCACAGTAAAAAAAATTTCCAAAGCAAACTTCACCTTACTTAAGACAGAGGTGGTAAGTTTCACAGTCCCCACGCTAAAGGATAATGCTGCCCAAGATACAGAAACCTTTAAAAATGCTCTCTATGACCACCTACAAGGGTGCATGGATCATGCCATCCCTAGCAAAACCAAGACTCACTCTTCTAAGAGAAGGAAACCAGTTTGGTGGACCCTTACAATAAACAGGCTATACAATCGAAGGAGGAAACTAGTTCAGAAAAAAAGCAAATCCCAAGAAGGAAAGACATCCCTGATCAGTATCAGTAAGAAACTGAGGTCCCTCATGAACACATCCAAAGCTAACTGCAAAAAAAAAAAAAAATAGCCAAGGATTCAAAAGATAACCACAAAGCCTTTTTTATCTATGTTAAGAATCTAAGTGGCAACTCGCAGATATGCACTGAACTAGTGCAAAATAGCACAAAATATACTGAACCTACTGATATTGCCAACTTCCTGGCAGATAGATTCAGTGCAAACTTCACTCCCTTCTCACCTGCAAAAGGACCCACAACAATACTGGAAAAGTGTAGTGTCCCAAAAATCAAAGACGCACAGGTGAAAACAGCCCTTTCAAAAGCCAAAAACACAGCATTAATGGGACCAGATGGTGTCCCAGGCTGCGTCTTGCACAAACTACAGAACAAACTAAACCCCCCACCTAAACACGCTGTTCAGCCTCAGCCTCTCCACAAGCTACATGCCCATAGAATGGTGCACAGCAATGGTTATTCCTCTCCACAAAGGAGGGGCCACAACAGACCCTTGTAACTATCGCCTCATAAGCCTGACTAGCCTGGTCTGCAAGGCTATGGAGCGCATCATCATGGAACTCATTAACGAAGACATTGGGAACCTCCAAACACTTGAGCCAGCCCAGTTCGGCTTTGCTAAGGGCAGATCATGTCTACTAAACCTGGTGTACTTCTTCGAGACAGTCACCAAGGCCATAGATGAGGGAAAGGTGGTTCACACAGCCTACTTTGACCTCGCCAAAGCTTTCAACACCATTCCCCACTCGGGTATTACAGAAAAACTCACCAGCCTGAACATAAGCCGCTACGTCATGAGATGGGTTGCCAACTGGCTTACAGACAGAACTCACATGGTAAGAATAGCTGGCTCCAGGTCCGACTCTAAACTAGTCACAAGTGGTATCCCACAGGGCTCAGTCCTGGGACCGCTACTGTTCGGCATATACTTCTCAGAAGTACAGGCAAACACAGGAGGACTATGGCTAACCAAGTTTGCCAATGACTGCAAACTGGGAGCCATAACTTACTCTCCGGCTGACATGGACATCCTCCAAAAGGACCTTACTGAGACAGATATCTGGTGTCAAAGTCATGGCCTCAAGCTAAATGCCAAAAAATGCATAGTCATCCCATCTGGGAAAAACAAAACACCCATGAATTACCACATAGGTGACAGCCCCCTTAATACAGAAGAGGTAATAAGAGATCTAGGGACCCAGGTAGATAGTAATCTCTCCTTTGACAATCATATTGCCAAACTAGTTAGGAAATCCTTCTATGTGGCCCATCTAATTACTAAAGGGTTCGCATTTAGAAATAAAGAGGTTATAGTGCCCCTCTACTTGTCACTCATTAGACCCATCATAGAGTACAATGCCCCATTTGGGATGTACCTCACAAGACACTTCCAATAGCTGGAAAGACCACAAAAGTACCTCACCAAGAGGATTACTGGTCTCAAACATATGTCCTATGCAGCCCGACTGAAAAACCTTCGGCTGTACTCAGTGGCATATCGCTTACTCAGAGGTGATCTCTGCTTGACTTACAAAGCCATGTCCAACTCAGAAGTGATGGACATGCTCCACCTAAAGAAATCCAAGTTACTGCAAGCCACGTACCCTAGTGAGCTAAACCTTGCCACAACAATAAATAGAACATGCTGGAGGGATAGATTCCTGTCACAGAGACTCCCCATGCTTTGGAACAAAATTACAAATTACATCAGGCAGAGCCCTTCACTAACACTCTTCAAGAGAAACCTTGACGAGTGGATAGGTAACAGAAAATACACCCCTGGGATCACTTCATTGGCTCTGCTTGACAGAGGATCTGTTAATTAATCAATGGGGTGGTGAAAGCCGACACACTCTGGCTAGTCTTATAAATGCCCTCGGGCAGATAGCCTAGTACCTACCTATGAACCTATGAACCTATGGCAGTTTCTATGGAGGCAACTTTACAAGGGGGAGCCCAGTACAGGACTTTGTTACAGCAACCCCAGGAATCATATAAAGCATTGGCTGCCCAACCGTGACATTTTTAGGACTCACAGCACTGCAACAGAAAGTTAGCTGAAAATGGCCAGAGTCTTCAAGGTTATGCATGAGAATTTCTGGCAGTATTTGGAAATGGCACAGAGCAGGGATAATGCCATGATCACGTTGATGTGTAGTACAAAAGTACACCAACCATCAGTGTCTGCCTCCATTTGTACACTAGGTAGGACATAGCAGAGTCAAGTTGGAGTCAGTGTGGAAAGAGGAAGAGGACAGGGTACTTCCCAGATTTGGGATAAGATCACATGACAATACAATTGCTTCTCAGGACATTAGCATCAGCAGTCAAGGTGATCAAGCTCAACAGATTTCATGCAGGGCATATCAGCATTCATGTATACCTAGCAGAACCTCCCATTTAAGGTCGCGATCATGGTCAAGCAGCACTGTTAGATTAGTGTCTGCAAGCTCAGCTACATCAAATAGGTCATGATATATGATATCATATCAGTTCACCTTTCAGTTCTTGTAGTAGCCCCTCTACAAAATCAGTTGCACCATCACCTAGCCAGTCTTGAGGAGAAGTGTATCACTGATTTTATCTTGAGCTACTATGAATCATGTCTGAAAATTCTTCGGCTTTACACTTTCACCTTCAAAGACAGAGCTGAAGGTATAACTTCAATGGATTTAAGATAAAAAAAAATTGGGAGGTGGAAACAACTATGCAAATGTATGCATTTCATCCCTGTAAACCTACTATGTCAACCATCAAGGAAAGGTGGAAAAAATCAATGCTATATGCATTACCATTCTTGCAGGTGGCAGTTGCCTACAACATAAAAGTATTAATACACACACACACACACACACACACACACACACACACACACACACACACACACACACACACACACACACACACACACATTTTTGTGAGAAATATTACAGATTAAAATGCACATCCTGTCATGTAAACAAACACTGCTGCCACTTCACACTCCCCACTGCACAAATGATGATAGTCTGTATGTCTCTGAAGCCACAAGTTATTGTGTATGTGAAAACATAAAAATAATCTAATGTGCACTATTGCAGCAATCAAAATTTGCGGAAAAATTGCATAAATATAATATAAAAACAGCAAATATGTTTTTATCCAATTGCAATGCATTAACTCATGAAATATTGAAATGCTGAGAACATTCAATACTTCCATACTTAAGTAAAGCATTACAGCAGAATTTATTATCGCAACTGAGAAAAATGTGATTATTCTTTATATGATGCCTTACAACATCAATGAACAGGAGTCAGTGAGCACTCAGATGAGAGAGATTGTTAGATGAACAGAGATAGTAGATGTTGCACCACACATCATATGGCTCACAGATATCATTGCATGCATTAATTGTACTCCATGTATTTTTTACAAAAATGAGGTACTAACCTAAATGTCATGGTCTATTATTCTGCACTACACACTACCTTTTTACTTGGGCAGTCATATGGCATGCAAGAGCCCGCTGCATGGAGTCCTTTACTGCTGCTTCCAGCTGGTCTCCATTAGTCATAGTGGGACTGGAACTGAGAGCTACAGTAACAGCATGGGTCACTTCACCATCAGACTGGTACATGATTATGTTGTGCCTAATGCAACATGCAATAATTCATGCAGTAGTTTGTGTCATACTGAAGGTTACTCATAGACTCATCTAGGCACCTGAAGAGGCTCTTCAGGATGCCAAAAAGCCTCTCCATTACAGTATGGGTCTGGGACAGGGATGTGTACACCTAATTATATGTTTTTTAAGCAGATTCAATTGGATTTGTCATTGGTGTCATAAGCCATGGCTCCACTGGATAGTCTGCATCACCTGAAATAAAAAAAAAATAGAGGGAGAGAGGAAGAGTGAAAAGGGTGAGAAAAAACAAAATAAACAAAAAATGCTTAACATTCAACAACAATTTTAACACAAATAACTACTTAAATATAATATAAAAACAATTATTTTTCCACTTACCAGCAAGATGACCACTGGACATCCTACCATGGAAGAAGAGGCAGCAGGGTAAGGTAGTGAGTCAGATATGGGAATTGTGTGCATTGCTAGGATGCTGGGCATACATGTTGGAGAAGCACCCCCATGCACAACACACTACCTGGCAATTTATGGAATGGTAGTCTTTTCTATTGTGGTATTGCCCACTCTGTGAACCAGAAGGGTCCCTAATTGCAACCTGGGGTCAATCTGTCACACTGGGTACCTCAGGAAAATGTGCTACCCTGTAAAAGGCATGCATAGTCCTGGCTTGGTCCTGAGGTGACACAAAGAAATAAATGTATTGATCGACACATGCCAAGAGTACATTCAGAAACTGCTGCAGTATCCTTCAGGTAAAAGTCCATGAGATCCCCAGTGTGTCCCTTAAATGTCTGTGGAAGATCCCCTTGATAAGTATAGCGAAGGCTGTACATAACTTAATGTCCACAAGGTTAGTAAGTCTACACATTTCTCCAGTATCCCTATGGGGGTCAAACATATCCATTAAGACCTTTATAGTATCCCTGTCTACTCTGAACCTATGAGGGATTTCTTGACTGTCAAAGTTATAATGACATATTCTTTGTTTATATTTTTGCCTTGCTGGCCAGTAAGAACCTTTGGGTGCAAGTGTTTTTGTCCAAGCCAAGACAAACAGTTCACAGCAGGAAGTAGCAAAACTAGTTGCAAGTGACAGCATTATCATGAACTGCAACTCTGATCGATTTGGCAAGACTTCCCTTTATATAACATATATGCAAGCAGCACAAACAAGTGGGAAAATTCCACTATGAACAGCAAATTGTGTACAGAATATTTCAATAGCACACACTGAGCTGCATCATTCCTCATTTACATCTCACTAGTAGTACATTTGCATAGGCTCATTTGAAGCCATCATGCATTTGTGTAAATGGTCTCTGAATCACATCCATTTCACTCATTTACAGATATCACAGACAACAGCCTGAATGTATTTGCATAAATGACTATGAGTACTGCCCTATGTTTTTATACACCCATTTGCTTTTGCTTTGTCCAGAATTCTTGCAATAAAATGTTGAGAAATATAGTAACACATCCCATCCTGTAGTCCAGTGTTTGATTATCTTGCCCATCATTTGCAAAGAGTGTGACCCTAAACAAACCATTTAATCTTTGTTGCTGCAGAACCACTGAAGAGAATCATCTGTGCCCAATAACCCTGTCTAATAAACTACATATATAAATAAATAAATATATACATGCATACATACATACATAGATACATACATACATACACAAATACATAAATAACACATTATCCAGCTCCCCTGCATTTTCAGTAACGCATGTTTGACTTTAAAGTGGTTCACATCATTTCTGATTTGCTGACATTTAGACTTCATCATTCTTACAGGGCTGTTACAGGGACAGAGAGAAGAATGTGTGTGTTTTCTTTTCTAAACCATTTATTTTATGGGGTGCACATTTCTGACATGCAATATAGTACCACATGCTCTGAGATGTGTGCAGTTGTATGACCACTGGCACATGCTCATTGCAATATCTTTCAGCTTGTACAATTCAGATGTCAGTTCCCAACATGCCCTGAGCAATGTGTCATGCAGATATTTGTAGTTTGACAGATACTAAGCTCTTCTATCTCTGGCCAAACTGGACAGCTCAGGTTCACAATCTGCTTAAATGCTGTTAACTTGCTTGCAATTTGCTTCATTAAAAGTACCATTATACTAAGTTGAAATAAAACCTCTTTGTTTTAATTCTGATATGACTTACCAGAGAAAGAATTTCTCATTCAAATGTCCTCAAAAATATGGAGTGAAACAATATCAGAATTTTAATGCATACTTACCATGCAGCTGCATTACTTTTCTACAATTATTCTAATTTATATTACTCAAATGATAAGAAAGGTTACTTGAAAAAAGCTTTTGGCTAACTAAAGGGAGGCTTAAAATCATAGCAGACAACGTATTCTGATAAAAAAAAATGCAGAAGAACAAGGGGTCGTGGTTTGACACAATATCAAAGAAATCTTCTGTGAGATTATTCTTTCCCAAAAGATGATAGAACTTCACAACAGACATTTTGAAATTCAAGTCAAAGTAAGTGAAGCAATTCAAGAAAATATGGCATTGATATGCAGTATTAATTGCTTTTAGTAACAGTTTAATTAATAAGGAGAAAACTATGTAGTAAGAGAAAGTAGGTAAATTTGGGACAGGTACAACCTAGTTGTATTCATTTCTACGTCGGGTGTTCTTATTATATAACTCATACTGAAAATGTTTAGCATGATGTAAAATCTTGCTATCCAGATGATAACATTCACTCTAGACAATGAAAAGAAGGAAAAAAAACACAATGTGATGACAAAAATAAAATATAGCTCTCAGACTGTGACAGTAAGTCTATCTTAAAACAATTAAATGTCCTTGAGCCTCCCCTTTGAATATATCAGAAAAATACCTCGGAGTTCTTCACACAAAAAACACATCTGCACTGTGCAAAAGCAAATAATTTCTTAAACTTCCCCACCCTATTACTTCTCTTTTAAGTACTGAGTTACAGTCAATTATGCAGATTTATTCTCTATTATTAAACCTGGTGAACATACAATTAATACTGATTACTTAGTTTTAAGTCCAAATGATTTTTTTTATTTGTTTGGTCATCTCTTGTAGTAAGGTAGGCTTTCCATCAAGATACTAGCCTCACAATTTGAGAAACAATCAAAGCAATGGCTCAGTGAATTAATTTACTGGTGGTCAAGTTTTAATTTGTTTTTGGATAGAAAAGTTAATGGGTATGATAACTTAAAAATAACTACTGATGCTGAAGTGGCAGTTAAGGATTAATAGTAATTTAGGTGCCACATGGTACTGCATAAACAAAGTTGATTTTGTATTCATAACCCCCCCCCCCTCAGTGAGTAATAAAATTTGTTGGGGTAACTTTCTAACTTCTTTCCAGTTCTGATGGATTTCTGAACGTCTAGTGATGAGACTTACAGTATTTTTTACAAATATCTGTTGGAAAATGAAGCAACCTTCCAGAAAATAATGGATAACATAAATTTATGTAACCACAAAGCCATTAACAAAATATTTGTGCATACAGACAACTGAAATGTGTTTTCTTAACATAGTTTCACATGGTAAAGTATTTAGTTTTATTATCAGCGTATTATGTGATGAAATTATTAGACAGTTAATGTCATATCTTGTCTCCTGCCCTTGTACTGCTCATCTTATGTCTGGCACTTGAAGTCAAGATTGCAGATTTTCCATAGACTGCACTAATAAAACATAGACAGGCTGCAATACAGAATAGAAACTGAACATGACATGTTTTTGTTTCTTTTTTAAGTTGATCTTGCATTTACCTCTCTAAAGAAAATGTATTATTTTATAATGGTAACATATGAGTGAAGTCTGGATATTTGTAAGTCACTTGTTCAGAACCACACAATTTATGAGCATCAAGCTTAGTTCTACATAACTAACTCATTGCAGCTTGCAGTCTTTACCCTCTGTGATAAAGTGCGTAAACTAGAGATACATAATAAAATGCAATTTGGTCATCTACCTTTTTATAAAAAAATGGTTACCATGCGTATGATAACTCTGATAATTTTCAATATTAGTCTGTAATGTTTCTGCATTACTGCTGCTAATTCTTTCATTTAAACACATTCATAGTTACATACTGTTCATCTGTCAATTATTTATTGTAGCAGTGTTCTGGCTGAGAAGAATCAGTGCACCAATTCACTTACTCGGTTCACAAATTGTAAACAAATATATAAATAAACAAATTAGAATTAATTTGAACTGTGTGCTGCTTTTGTCTGCAAAGAAATCATTTATGAGTGCTCACAATCACCTGATATTTTTGTCTAATCAGGTAAAACTGGTTGTGCCATACTTTTTATATAGCATCATATGCAATATGTTCTGTT
Organism: Protopterus annectens; assembly: GCF_019279795.1. Classification (NCBI taxonomy): domain Eukaryota; kingdom Metazoa; phylum Chordata; order Ceratodontiformes; family Protopteridae; genus Protopterus; species Protopterus annectens. The sequence goes on from NC_056746.1 coordinate 1,399,785,693, forward strand.
AGCCTATCTGCAGTTAATTCAGTTTAAATTATGATAATCCATAGGTGTATACTATAGTTAGGGAAATTCATAAAAAAAAAAAAACTCTGGAGTCAAATGTTTCTATCCTAGTTCATGTCCCTAACATTTTGGGATATGTCTTCAGTTCTTTTCTGCTAACACCAGCAAACTTAATCATTGTGTTATTTGTGTTTGTGAGACCTAGTAGCATAAATGTACAAATATTAACTTGTGTGCTTCTGGTCAATGTTTTGGCATCTTCTACAGTTCCTTACTTGGACATACTTTCTTTCAGTTAGTACATGAGATATGTCACTGACTTTGCATCAGTCCGAACTTTGTCATTGTCACACATGTAGTATCATTTGTCTGTTAAACTAGAGTATGATACATTACTAATATAGTCCAGACGTGGAGGCAGCTATAAAGGCAAGAGGACACTGTCAGCAGGTCAAAACTTATAATGAGCGTCACTGACATAGTTATAACAGATAAACAAGACCGCAAATTATCCTTTGTGTCATATGGCCATATTCACTGTGAACAAAATGCATGTCAAAAGTAACAAGTAAATGTGATGAAACTACAGGTAAAACAGTTGTGTAAGAAAATACTACTACCTGGATAAGACTACCAAATAAATGCTGTGGTAAATGTGGGCAGACACTGCTGTGACGGAGATATAGGACTGTTAAGTAATTACTTTTGAAACAAGCACACAGAAGTCAAGGTAATGGCTGATGAGACTATTGCAGCTGGTAATTAAATGCCATAAAGAAGCTCATGTCTTTGCCCATTTTAATCATTGTTTTTCTTCTCTTAAACAACAGATTGTAGTTTTGTTACTGTGTGTATCTATGCTCTGTTTCATAGATATCTGTCTATTGTTCTAGGACAGTATTAAGAATTAAAGATGGACTGTTGTCACGTCTACAAAAGGAATGTAAAAGAGAAGGTTATGTAGAACTATATAATACAATGCATAACATACAGATGACATGAAACCATACAATACGATGCATAACATACAGATAACATGAAACCATACAATACGATGCATAACATACAGATAACATGAAACCATACAATACGATGCATAACATACAGATAACATGAAACCATACAATACGATGCATAACATACAGATAACATGAAACTATACAATAAGATGCATAACATACAAATAACATGGAGCCATACAATAGAATGCATAACATACAGATAACATGGAACCATACAATAGAGTGCATAACTCCCATGTAACATGAAACCATACAATTTGATGCATTACATATAGTTAACATGAAACCATACAATAAGACGCATACCATACAGCTAACATGAAACCATACAATATGATGCATAACATACAGATAACATGAAACCGTACAATATAATGCATAACATACAGGTAACATGAAACCATACAATATGATGCATAACATACAGATAACAGGATATATGTCAACCCTTATTCAAACTACGAAGATCTGCCAGTGCACATGACCACAGATGTCGATTTTGGTCACCCTGCTTAATAGGTTTAATAAGTGTCTACGTCACAATCACATAACTCTGTTTAACTGATTTTTATTAGCTGTGAATCAAATGTTCAATAATTGTCACATATTTATGTAAACTATCAGACATGGCATAGCAGGGAAACATGTCAAATGGGTGAAGTAAGTTTCGGTGAATGCAAAATGTTTGAAGACTGTGTTTCAAAACTAATTTTGCTAAGAGTGGAGCTTGCTTCTTTATCCATTGTTTTGAGGCCTTTGAGATTTTTTATATATATATATAAAATACACACACACACACACACACACACACACACACACACACACACACACACACGCACACACACATACATATATATATATATATATATATATATATATATATATATATAGATAAATATATATATATATATATATATATATATATATATATATATATATATATATGGGTCTACTTCATAACAATGAAATTTCATAACATTAACAAAATTTAAAACACTGAAAACCCAAAACATTGAAAACTCAGAGCATTGATAATGTACTTTATAACACTGAAAAAGGGGGTACCCAGACAGTTAAAGACTGCATTTATGAGAACTGAAACCTCTTAAGGTACTACTAAATAACTGAACAGCTGACAGTTTGAGACCTGTCAAATTACAAAATGTGAGGCTGTTTAATAACTAGAAAGCAACAGGGCAGCACCCCTTGTATGGGCTAGCAAATAACTAACATATGCAAGGACTATCAAATACCAGGGTATCAATCCATATTGAAAAAGACTGAGATAATAAATCTATTTCAAAGAGAAACTTAACTAGTTTAGTGATAAAAACAGAGCTGTTTTGTAGCATACAATATGTATGACCTAGACCTGAACAAGCAGTGATAAGCCTAGAATCTGTGATTTGAACATGAAGCAAATGTTGTTTTTTCCCCCAACCCACTAACTACACACTAAAGTTGTATGAAAAAGTTTATTACAATGAGCATTCTTGTGAAGTGAGTTGAGAAGGAAAAGCAACCCAGTCCTTCTAATTTTCAGGTAAATGAGCTTCAGATTTTAGTATTTCATTTGCAATAGGATTTATATTTATATTACTTTTTTTTTGTGATGGAAAACATCTTATTTTGTGTTAATCCTAAAAAGAGAAGTGTCAAAGCTTGAAGAAATTGCTTTAAAATTACATAGAAAATAATCAGGTAGTCATATCACCTTAACACTTTTTGTAAGTGGAAGTGATAGTTCCTCTGAATAAATGTACCAAGACGGAAGAATCACAGTTAACAGTGGAAGTTGCTTTGCCTACTGAATGTTTAATAACATATCCTTACAGACCTTAAATAATCTAGCACCAGTATGTGATAAAAGAGCAAAGTCTAACCCTGCACCATAGCTTCAAAAGAAGCAAAATATGCATGATAAAAAAGGATAAAGCCTGGAAAAATTGATATAAAAAAGAACTCAAAATGTCTTCCAGCAATTTAGACATATTAGAAACCTTGCAAAACTCCATCTCAGACAATTCAAGCAAACATACTCTGCCAACCTACAAAACAAACATCAAAATAACCCAAAACATTTTTGGTCATCACTAAATAAACTATTCCACCCTGGAAAGACCACCATTCTATCTCCAAAAACAGACAATACGACAATAATTTAATTCCTACTTTATACACTAATACATCTGCCTCTTCAGTCTACTCCTTTCCAACCAAAACCACCCACAGCTCTTGAGTTTTTTTCCAGCACCCACCTCACCCATAATGAAAATTCTCCTTAAACTAAAAACTACCTGTACAGCTGTAGACCAACTACCATCAGACTAACTAAATAATGGCCACAAAAGTCATAGCCTTCCCTGTGTCCATACTAATTAATAGGTACATAGCAGAAAGATACATCACCTCTCAACTGCACAGATTTTCACAAAATGTCCAGATTTTAGCTTCACATTTTTGGTCCGTTTTTTAATAAAATTGTGTTTTTCTGGCTAATGAATTTCAAATAATTAAAGATTGAAGTTAGAAAATAATGACAGACATTTGAGTTTCAGACTTCAATCCTTCAGAAAATTTGTGCTAATGCCAAACCTGTTATTTTATCAACTTTCTAAGTTTGTAAAAGCAATATTTAAAAGTTGTCCTAATTTTGGTCCTTTTTCCCACTTTTATTTATGGCTTTGTACAGATTTCTTGCTCTAACAAGTTGAGAGGTATGGGTCACTGTGGAAAAAAATCCCACATCATGCCACTGCACAAAGGCAACACATGTACAAAGTTTAATAACTACAGAACAATAGCGATGTTCTCCATCTACTCTAAAATATTAGAGATATACATCCATGTACAGCCGATGCAATACCTAACCTCAGATAACCTGCTCTCAGAAATACAACATGGCTTTAGGCCCCAGCACAGCACCATTACTGCTCTACTACATTTTTACCAATAAAATAAACCAACATAGAAACGATGGTCTGCTCGTGTCCAACATGTTCTTAGACTTGTCAAAGGCATTTGATACTGTCTCACACCAGCAACTGTTTGTTGACGCTCCTCAATAGGACTTTTACAGTACTCTTTGTTGTGGTTCCATAGTTACCCATCTGGAAGGCAACAAACCATTAAATGGAAACAAACTTACTCGTCTTTTCAACCATTTACTATAGGCATCCCTCAAGGCTCTATCCTTGGTCCTCTCCTATTTAATATATTTAGTAATAGCCTCCATAATGCCACACACCATGCTACTTTAGTTCAGTATGCAGATAACTCATCATTCATATGTGCAGCCTCAATAAGAAATCTCCAATACAGTACCCAAAAATCTTTCTCCTCTGTAGAAACCTGGCTCAAAGAATCAAACCTCCGACTCAACTAAAATTTAAACTCTTTTAACCAGGCTATAGTTAACTGAATGCAGCTTAATCAAGCATTTCTTGTAACCGAGATTCCTGTTTAAGACTTTTGTATTATCTCTAGTTAATAAAACACAGAGAGTTATAAATACTACTCTTAAAGTCACTAGTACATTTCTATTTTGAGAGGTACAATCATATGATTTGAGAATCTGAAATCTGTTCTCAAAACAGATGTGGAACTAAGGAATAATTTAATATGGGACACCAAACAAAAAAGGATAAAGCAAGGGTTCATTTCAGAACTCAGTGTGTCACAAATGTGATCCTAATAAGCATAACACTGAGAGTGCAAAAATGTGGAGTATATGCTAAGTTTGGTGGTGTTGTACTACGGTTATCTCCCATTTAAGATGTATATGTAGGAGGGATATAGGGACAGCGGACACACATCCCGGAGGGTAGGATGGAGAGTCTGTACATGCAGAATTTAAGGTTCCTGGTTTCACTTCTCTGACTGGGAGCCATAGCAACAACAAGAATAAAGTCAGAAACTCCAGAAAGTGTGACATCAGGATTCCATTAAGCAGAATGAAAAAAAAAACAAACAAAAAATAAATAAATAAAAGCAGGATAATTGTACCAAGTACTTCTGTTTGGTTTTGGTTATGACTAGGGGTAAGTTCTCCTTTTGCAGAGTTTAGGCATATTTTGTTCCTATAAATTCCTACTTCTCCACATTTTAACATTTAGCAAAATAATATACATGAAGAAGAATAAGGTATGGAAAGACTGCGAGCAATGCTGTAGATGGCCTGAGATTCATAGCTATTAAGAGAACTTTGTATCAACTTACTGGCAGTTTTAAAATTAAATTCAGTCAGGATGTACTGATGAATGTAAAACTTGATTTCATCCATTTCTTACCTATCAGATATATGAGAAATGTATCTCATGTAGATCTACATTTGCAAGACATAGCACTAAAAATTCATGAGTTCATTGATTCATACTTAGCTTATGGCCAGTGGCCATTGACAAGCTTAGCTATAACATCTCTTTGTACTGACAGTATATTATTAGTCTTTGATAGGAAGATTTCCACACACCTGTGCATGAATTTATGATCTCTGGTTGAGTCACCACGTCTAATCTTAAAAATAAAGAGGGTTTTACTTGGCTTGACATACATAAGGAGTTTATTAAAAAAAAAAAAAAAAAAAAAACAATGTACCAGACAATGACTATATTATACTAGCAGGTACCATTGATGTTGAAATGGACTATGAGGTGTTTGGTATGAACATTAAATCATCATTTCTACAAACATACAAAAGGTTGAAAAACAGTAGTGACATTCAAAGCTCAAAAAACAAAACCAGATCACCCCTCAGAAGTCTGTATGAGACAGAGAAGTGTGATACAGCTTTTATCTTTTCAGTATAGAATAGATTGTGTAGTCTAGAAATATTCTTGGTCAGAAATCTTTACGATCTTTCAAGTTGGTGAAGGTGCTTTATAAAGTGGATTCTAAAAGGAACATTGTCTATTGTGGGAAATATATAGATGACTGATATTGCCGGGACGTAGAGGAGATAAAGCATGCACTCAGTTATGCTCGGTAGAATGACTTCTTAACTATAACTGAGACATGGTGTTCAAAAGAAAGTTTGTTGTTATCAACATAAGTACCCAAGTCCTAGATAGTTATGTGTGTTTGAGAGTGATACCAGCAATGTGGTAAGATGATGGAGTCATGTCTTTCCCAAAGTTAACTATACTGTATGTTTTAGCTTTAAGGTAAGCTCGTGACTAACATACCAGACACTGGTTCAGTCCATATCCAGCTGGTGTATTTTATTGCCTGGGGGAACTTAGCAATTGCAACCAATACACAGTCATCAACAGTCTTACTTAGCTATAGTTCCTCGATATCTACTTTCACTGCAAAAAATTAGGTGACAAAGGACAGAACCCTGGAATCCACAATAATGACACTCTAATGGCCAGAGGAAATAACCCATGCATTAACAGAACAGGTTCTCTTAGGGTGCCAGTTGACTGTACAGTGGACTATATTCCAGTTTATGTTATGGTGGGAGAATTTATCCATGATACCAGCAGATCAAATGGTTTCAAATATGTTGATGAAGTCAAAACCTGCACTATGGATTAGCAGGCTGTCATCTAGACCTTTAGAAGAAAAGAAACACGCTTAGTAGGGCTATCATATGTTTTACGATTCCAAATCAGTTTGTGTCCAGGATGTTTAGCTCAGCTATGATATTGTTTTTCAGCTCAGCAAGTATGCCTTTAATTATGCATTCAACAGGTTTACAGTCTATATTTGTGGTATTAATGGGACTATTGTTCTTCCGTTGTAATAGGGAAAAGGCCACACAAAGGCGAAAACACACTTCATTGGCCTTCATGTACCCATAAAATCTTAAAAAGTAAAAAGTCATGCGCATCAAGAAGTCAAGTAGCTGAGACACTGTGAGACCCTTAAAGGGTCATTTGCATATATTCCATGGACCTCCACTACAGGATGTTTAAGATATTACACAATGAAGACTCAAGTTTGTGTGTCTTTCTTGCAGTTTTACTGAATGGGGTGTCTGTGTGACTGTTCTTCCCTTTGGTTTAGATGTTATTTGGGATATTATTATTATTTATAAGCTCTGTGTTTCCAAATTGTAGCAAAACAATCCAAGTATACTACAATGACGAGCTCAGGAAAACTGTGAAACATGGTAAACCTGTAGGCACTGGCTATTGGTTTTATTACATTGACTGTACTCATATAAATTTGAAAAACAAAAAATCATGGGTCTTTAGAAACTATGTGGGAGAAACACTTCACATTCTTAAATGGATATTTGTATATCATGCATGAGCTTCCACTACAGGAGAGTTAATGTATTTTACGGTGAAGGCTCAGGCTTGTTACTTCTTCCTCTTTTTTTTTTTTTTTTTGCATAATTTAATGGGAGGTTTATCTGTGTGACCATTCCTTCCTTTGATTTGGATGTTTTGGACATTTTATGAGCCATGAGAAAGACTGAAACATGGCATGCTTGGCTAATTTGCCTTGATGAACCCATAAAGACTTAAAAAGTAAAAAAGTGAAAAGAAAAAAAGCAAAGAGCATTCAAAAGACATGATGCTGAAACTCTGGTATGTCCTTAAGGGGTCATTTGCATATATCCCATGTACATCCAGTGCATGAGGATTAAGGTATTACACAGTGAAGACTGTAGCTTGGCTGGGGCTTTCTCACATTTTTTACTAAATGCTTTGCCTTTGTGACATTCTCACCCTTTGGTTTAGATAATATTTCAGATATTTTGCAGAGACTCTAATGAAGAGACTTCAGACGTGGCTTTAAGCTCTGTGTTTCAGGAATATAACCAGACAATCCACTTATCTTATAATTATGAGCTCAAGAAACATGCAATGTCTACAGCTAGTGGGGTTGACTTTATTGGTTTCAAGGTGCCAATCAGAACTTGAAAAGTAAAAAATCATGAGTATTTAGAAGCCAACTAGCTGAAGCACTTGTAAAGCTTAAGGAATAATTTACATATATCCCATGGGCTTCCACTACAGAAGGTTTAAGGTATTACACCATGAAGACTCTAGCTTGGCTGTTTATTTTCCTTTTTCTGCAGTGTTTACCAATTGTGTATTGTGACCTTTTTACTCTTTGGTCTGTATGTGCACGTGTCTCTGTCCCTCTCTGTCTCTATCTTTCTCTCTCTCTCTCTCTATATATATATATATATATATATATATATATATATATATATATCACAGTGCAAGATTTTCTGTGACTACAGAACACCTTTAAATGTGTATGTTAAGTGGCCTATCCTGTTAGCTTCTAAAGTGCCATCCACAAAACTGATTTTGCTTTTCCTAATAAGTATATTTGTAAAAAATGTCTATTTGAAGGTTCATTTGTGTTACAAACTTTTAAGCTTGTCCTGGTATGGAATGTTCCATTAATGCCAATTTAATTTCAGCTAACTGTTTTGGACAAATAATAGATCATACAACAAAAGTATTGTAGTGCAGGGAGTGTTGCGATTACACTCCAAAATCAGAAAAAAAAGATAAACCCGTAATGTACTTCTGTAGCATGAAACACAACTGTAACAGTGCTTGCTATATGTTATATAACGAGGTATATAATAATAATATGTTTTTAATCAATTCATAAACCATCATATTATAACTGAACACTATGTCATAGCAAATCATGGAAAGTATTAATTTTCTTTAAAAAACTATAACATATATGACGTAGTATTGTCAAAATTGTTTTATTCTGTTTTAATGGTATATAAAAAGCAGTTTGCTCCTCCTTTGGAATTAAAGCAAATGTGGATCACAAATTTCCCACTTCTATGTACATCTATGTACTTTTATCTAGCCTACCCATAAGATGCTGTGATTTTTTATTAACTTTTAAATGCCATTGTTATTTGCAGCATTTTAAAAATCAGTTTTATTTAATTTAAGCATTCAGCTAAAACAGCTAAATGAGCAGTTAATCTTTTATAATGAGACTTTTAAGGTTCCATTTTAAAATGTATTTTACTCTTATATGTTAGATCAATATTCCATGTACATAGTTGACAAAGAAAATGTAGACTGCAGTGTTTCATTCTTTGGAAAAAGTAATGTAACATTTTACTAATTTAAATTTCCTTATATCTGCTCCTTTTTTAGTTTTATACTATTAGTTAATGCTAAAAGAAGCCATATGGCAGACTGCATGTCTAAGAGTCAAAGAAGATTATGACTAACATATAGGATTGTAATTTTAAATCTCATTTAACTCCAAACTTTACTTATTTCCGTCACTGATAATTTATATCCATTTAAATTAATCTGTGTGGCACCTTTCTATACTGTCATGTGTGCTGGTTTGTTTAAGAAAGCTGTCAGCTTTTTCCTCTTCAAGTTTCTGTTGTATCATGATTCAAGGTTATCGGATCTTGACCATCTGCACTTTTGTAAGCACAGATTGATCAAATTGTTCTGTTTCATGTTGGAATACTGTGCTTCCCATGATCAGCAACTTCCAGGAATTGTGTTTTTGCTTTTCTATATCAATGTCTTTTATTGCATGCTAATACGTTTCTTATAAACATACTCTTTGAAAGACTAATTATTTGTCTTTGAAATGTAATGTGTCAGAACAGAAACCACTCTCCATTTTTGTAACATTCTGTACCTTTACTTTGAAAATTTGCTTAGCTGGGTAAATGCATTAAGTAAATTAATGATGAATGACCAGGGAAAGTGTGAACAATTATATGAGTAATCAATTAGTTACTGTAACTGCCTGCAAACCATCAGACCTCCCACAAGTAGCTCATTCCTTCTGGTTAGGGCAAGAACTGATTGCACATCCAGGAAGCCATGAGGCTTTTCTGTTAAGTGCCTAAGCCTCCATCTCTCAAGGTAACTGATATGTACACTTGCTTACAGGTGGGTATGGAAAACCTCCTTCCTCTTACATTTCTGCATTTGTTCTTTCAAAACGTTACTGCATTACTACAGTGGAGTAGAATAAAGTTCACATCCCTGGCCAATATTCTGCACGTTCTACTCTCACTTCACCATAACAATCAAAATAATGATAGACTGGACTGCCTGTCACATCCCACAGGTGAGCAGACATCGTTTGTACTTTGTACACTTTCTGTAAGGCAACACCAACACACATGCTGCTAAACAAACCCCAATTGTCTAGGTCTGGGTTATACAGCTGTACACTCTACATGCCATAGAGCCAAATCTGCAATGGTAACTTGATCAAAGTAGGCTAAACAATTCCATGATATCTCATGTATCACAAACACTGGGGAGTCTGATAATAACCCTAATTTTATACACAGTAAAATAGACTAAAACAAAAGTTTCAGAGTCATAAGAAGCGGAGAAAATGAGATTGATAAATGGATTATCAAGAATTCATAGCTAAAAAAGAGTCAGCTGTGGTGGTTTAGCTGTTAGCGTTGTTGCCTCACAGCAAGAGGTTCTCTGGTTCAATTTTTGGCTGAAGTGCCGTCTGTGTGGAATCTGCACGTTGAGTTTTAAAGACATGCAGGAAGGTGGGTGTGTGCATGTGTGTGCCTTCTGTGAAGGTTGGACTGCATGCTGGCAACTTGACACTGTAAAAACTCCACTGCCAATCAATTTGCGGACCGGTGATCTGCTGTGGTGACCCTTAACTAGGAAAAGCCAAAAGACGTTGCTTGGCTAAAAAAGAACAGGAGGTGAAATGGAATAGAATCCTTGATATAAACAAAATAAGTCTTTGAGATTCATTGAAGAATATTAATTTTTGGAATGTAACAATAAGTGTGGAAGTTTATCAGCTGTGAACTAGAGAAGAAATTATTTTGATTGGGCAACTTCCAAAATAGTTTGTCAAAATGAATTTAATATCGTTTGTGTGCTAGAATGTGTTGAGAGTTTGCATTCCACAAAATCAAGAAAAGTGGGTGGGTAAAAAGTGTAAGCAGTCTATCAAGAAAATAGCCAGTTTATTACAAAAGCTAGCAACAGTGAAAACTGAAATATGTTTTAAAATGATGGGATGTCAACTAAAACAATAGGAAAAGACTACAGAGAAGAAGAAGCAGATAACAAGATTGGTGACAGGATGTTCCGCAATCTGCTACAAAGAGTGGAATTCTTTTGTAGTGCCTAAAGAACTAGATGAGACCAAGGCCAGAGCACATATTGATATGCAGCATGCTTCCTGAGTGCCAGAGTTTTTACCATAGACCTTGAGGGAGGGGGTTTGATAAATGTCAGAAATGCATATTGCTTTTCATGATATGAAGTAGCATGATGCTACATGCAGGGAGGGAACAATTCAGAGACCCATAAAGTAGAACGTCACTACTGTAGAAATAGCTTGTTGTTTATTATATGCTAAATGACTACATAACTGTATACAAATGACTGGCAGCATGCTAATGAGAGCCACCACATATGCAAATAACAAAATCAAACCTGGTGGCACAACTTAGAAACACATTTAGAAAAGGATCAACCAGGCAGAATGAGCTACTGTGCTAATCTCTTCTGAACATCAGGATATTACTGTGTACAGGAGTTTCATTCATGTTATGATGCTAGGATTAACATCAGCCTTAAATGGACAGCATGCATTATTGGCCATCTTCTGAACCAGTGTTCATGATCTTACATGCTATTGTCTTCTGCATGGAAAATGCATCTGCCAGGCACTAACATACCATCATCTTCGTGACAAGGATATTGCTAACCTCTTCCATGTAGAGAGAGACACCATCTTGGATTTAATAGAGATATTGCTACCCTCACATGGAAGCAAGTGGATACATGGCATGCATACCTAGTGAATGTGAAGGTTAGTGTAACACTGGCAATCTTTGTTATAAGGACCCTACAGTATCTCACAAAAGACATATTATGAACTTTGCAGACATTGGCCTTGTGAATTGTACACTAGTCTCTTCACATGTTGTTTCAGCACATGGGAGAAAATATGTTTTAAACTGTCTAGACACCCTACATAAAAAGAAGAACAGCTACATTCATCTAAGTATATCACCCATTCTGAAATACGAGTAATCATGCAATGAATATCAAAAACGCGAGATGTATTAGGAAATGAAAAATGCTTTCTTTTCATAGCAAATTTACAAGCTGAGTAAAGTCCACAGAGATAGCAACCTTTTAATTGTGTCCCTTCAAGGAATACTGCATAGCTGAATCAGAATGGAAAACTTTTTTGAAGTGATTCAAATAGTTACCAATGGTTTTCCTGTCTATAAGAAAATGTACAATATGTGGATAACAGCTCTGCCAGCCTATTATCTGATAAAAGTATCCTCCGTTGTTTGTTAATTAAATCACACAAAGCTGCAGAATTATATCCAAAGTTGGGGAGCTTATGTAACATAGCATCCTGCGTCTTCCATTCCCCATATTTTAGTAATACAGATCTATCTACAGAGCTGGCAAAATTCTCTCTTTGATGAATATGATCAAATCTATAACCTCTAGCCCAGAATCTTGATACCATTTTTTCATTTTTTTTTCTATCTCCTCGACAGAGGAACAAATCCCCTTAACCTTTAAAAATTGAGATTTAGGAATAGTCCTAATTATATGGGCAGATGACAGCTAGTGGCATCCAAAAAGAAATTGTAATGAAATTTCTTCCAAAACAAAGAAGTAGACAATGCACCAACAGCATTTTTAACAACATTGACATCCAGAAAAGAAATTGGATTCAAATTAAAATTCAAGCTAAATTGTAGCCCCCATTTATTATCATTCGAATACTGTATAAATTCCTACAAACAGATGGTGTCAGATTTTCATACCACCCAACAATCATCAAGGTAATGGCACCACAAACCTATTTCTTGTAAAAGAATATTATGACTGGCATCATAGATTAATTGTTCTTCTAAATATCCCATGAATAGGTCTGCATAAATACACACAAACTATGCCCCCATGGTGTGCCTTTTAATTGTAAAAAACAATCTCCATTAAAATAAAACACATTTTTAGTTAGAACATGTTCTGCTAAACACACCAAAAAATATTAAACCCTGGGCTATATAAAGGGATCTTTTCCTACCAAAACTCAACTGCCAATAAACTAGCCCAATGCAGAATATTAGTATATAATGCTTTAACATCCAAAGTGCACATATACCAATGAGCCTGCAATATATTCAGAAATTCAGTAGTATCTTGAATATGAGGTCTAACCCCAACCACCAATGGCTTTGGATATTTTGTCAAAAAAAAGCTGGCAAAGGCTCAAGCACCACTTGCTTGAAACTATAGGCCTACCTGGGGGACAAGTTGAATTTTACCTTGGGCAGCATATAGAAATATTGTGGGGAAGGATCCTGAACTGTGAGATGATATACAATATTTTTTTTAAATAATGCCTTCTTCCAAAGCTAATGATAAAATGACAGCTATATCCTTTTCAAACTGTAAGGTAGGATCCAAAACCATATCTAAGTTCACCCAGTTCTGTATATCAATCTCAAAATTCTGAATACCTGAGTTATGACGGTGGTACAGCGGTAGCATTGTTACCTCACAGCAAGAGGTTCTCCTGTTCAATTCATGGCTGGAGTGCCTTCTGTGTGCAGTCTGCATGTCCTCCCCATGGTCGAGTGGCCTCTGAAAGACATACGTGAATGGTCATGCTTTCGCTGAAGGTTGGGCATCGGGCTGGCAACTCGGCACCATAAAAAAAAAATTTGACTGCCAATCATTAGTGGACCGGAGTTCCGCTGTGGCGACCCCTAACCAGGAAAAGCCGAAAAGACAAACAAACATCCTTTTTAAACTGTAAGGTAGGATCAAAAACCATATATAAGTTCCCCCAGTTCTGTGTATCAATCTTAAAATTCTAAATACCTGAGTTATGACCTTAAAAATTATAGTAGGCACCATCATAATGTTTGATTATTCTAAAAATAGGAATGCTGTAAGGACAAGAGAGTTAAAAGTGAATAATATGACTCCTACATTACTGAGTACAGTTGACTTATTTGTCTTTCTTCTAGTTTGTCATTGCATTTAAAGAAAAGGTGTGGCCTATGCCCTCTATCAGTGGAAACATTGTGGTGATATGTATTTATTTATTTATTTATTTATTTACTTTGTTTACTGTCAAAGTCCAGATGGGTAATACCCATTTTCAGCAGAGGTCCCGGGACAAAATCTCCAATGGCTTACATTTCTGTTTACATTTATACGCAAACAGTAGTTACATTTATACATTCTAAGATTATACAGATGCAGAAGTTACTAAAGAGAAAGCCCAAGTGCAATTTAATGGATTGTACAGGTAGCAGTTACATATAAAAATTGTTTTGTCATTTCTGTGAGAGGTTGAGAGTATTCTGTTTAAGGAGAGTATTTGAGAGTATAATATGTGATCACAAAGTCTTAACCTGGTGCTGAGCATGTGCAGGTGAGAGTATTCTGTTTAAGGAGAGTATTTTAGAGTATAGTGTGTGATCACAAAGTCTTAACCTGGTGCTGAGCATGTGCAGGTGAGAGTATTCTGTTTAAGGAGAGTATTTGAGAGTATAGTATTTGATCACAAAGTCGTAACCTGGTGCTGAGCATGTGCAGGTGAGAGTATTCTGTTTAAGGAGAGTATTTGAGAGTATAGTATGTGATCACAAAGTCTTAACGTGGTGCTGAGCATGTGCAGGACCAGGATTAGTCAGGCTGTTGTTTAAGCAGTGATTTAAAACTATTACATTTATCAGAGAGTTTTATTTCTGTGGGGATACTATTCCAGAGTTTAAGAATGTATTGGGAGTAGGGTGAGTCTCCTGCAACATTATTTGACTTATTTGTGAGTAGTAAGAACTTATTACTAGAACAAATGTCCCTTGTTGGACAGTATGGCAATAATATGTTTTTTAGTGCAGGGCATTTTTCTGGATGATGAATGAGTTTACGTGCCGTAGTTAGTTGTGAATACGATAGGTAGTTGTGCAGTTCAAGCCAGTTAAGCTGTGACAATTGTGGGTTTTTTAAGGGGGATTGGTGGCAAATGTGGCTATTTTATTGTAGCAGGATATGAGTTTCTTTCTTTGAGTATTGTTTAACTTTGTTAAGATAAGAGTGGTGTATAAGAGAGTTGACAGAAAGAAGGTGGTAACTGGAGTTTTTCTTGCAGTATCTGTAAGGAATCCTTTGATCCTATAAATGAAACCTAGTTTCTGGTGTGTAGATTTAATGGTGTGCAGTATATGCTGGTCATATATGAGATTGTCATTTATTATAATGCCTAGAAGTTACTGTGAGTTACAATTTCAATGAAAGTATTATTTCTTGACTCTATGGTGAAAGATTGCTTTTGATTTTTACAACATTTTGAGATAAAAAGTGTTAACTTAGATTTCTAAGAGTAGTATTATAACTCTCTGTGTTTTAATTTTAACTTACACATGTATTATAATGAAAATCCATTTTCTTCTGCAGGGGTTACTTTTAGAAGTCATACTTTTGCTATAAGAAGCAAGAGTTTATTAGCAGTCACTCATCTCCTTCAATGCATCCTTGAAGCAAGGCTTCTACAAAAGTTTGCATTTGGAAATATCTGCCAATCTGAGTAAGGTTCATAAAAACAGTAAACAAAATATGATATATTCTTAGTCTTCGTTTGGAGACAGAGCTCATACATTTTGATATCTAAGATGCAAACTGTGCCAAGACGACACTGAAGATTTCTGAGATTGACTCTTAAGGCACGTGATTCCAAGAAACCTGTGATGAAATATCTTCAAAAGTCAATCAATACACTACTGCATATGACAATACAGTTTCATATGCAACTTAAATTCTATCACAAAAACTCTTAGATTAGACCAAGTTATTAAAAAACAGTAATATGCACCAAATCCAGCTAAATGTGTGTGTGTGTGTGTGTGTGTGTGTGTGTGTGTGTGTGTGTGTGTGCGCATGTGCGCATGTGCGCGTGTGCGTGTGTGTGTGTGTGTGTGTGTGCGTTTTTAATGTGTTTGAAAAAAAAGTGCCATATTTGTCTTATCAATGTATTACTGCATATGTTGCTCTCATGAAATGAGTACTTTTCTTATTACTAATTAACATTTAATTCAGTATGTAGGCCAAAGTCCTATTTGGGGAATCACAATAAAGCAGAGCATTACTACCTTTGTAATCATGTCTTCTGGGATACAACTGTAGCAATTTACTTTTCAGATGATGAGAGACATGAAGATTGGCCTTGGATGCCAAATTCCACACCATGGTTTCTTTCATACCCTGTACATTGTGCATTTCAGTGTATTAAATCAGAATATGTCTTATAGAGCAAAGAGCTTCCTAATGAGTTCTCAGCTATGATGGAACTGAAGCAGAAGACAGCTATAGCTCTAACAAAACATATATATTTTATTCTTCATTCATTCTGTTATGAGGAGTTGGTTGGCAGTGTTTCTCTGCCAATGAATTTTGGAATCGGAGTGACCCAAGTAATGCCGAGCTTCAAGTATGACTTGTGAAGTTACAACGCAGTGAGAAACCAATTTGCTGAATGCAACTGATCAGGTAACCACCCCAACAAGAAATATAATTGTAAGCAATTTTTGTAAGGGGCAAGTCCCCCCTCACCCAAAAAAAAAAAGCATAACACTAACAAGAAGAAGTGAAAAACCTTCAACAGGAAAGGAGTTTCTACATGTGCAGACTTAGAAAACATACTGGAGAGATTCTGTATAGAACACAGTGATCGTGGAGATCAACGTCATTGATTTGTGCTCAACAAGTTGGTTCATAATGCAATTTGGGCTTAATAAGGAGTAATCAGTCTACAGAGAAATATAAGTAACATTTGCAGTATTGAGTTTGTTTCACTATTATGATAGAAAAATGATAATTCTATATTTTCACATAGTTTGCATGTCATTGCAACATACTTCAAACTAGCTTGGATTCATTTGTTTAATGTATAACTCAACCGATTTTATAATTTAACCTGTTTTTGCCTTGCAACTTGGGTCATGGGTAGTACAGGTTATTTGACTCATTCACTTACAAAGTTATGAAATGCAAAAATAAATAATAAATCAAACTAATTAAACAGTGAACCAGATTAGTCTATAGAAATGAATTAGGGATGCAGTTTAGGTTTCATTTACTTTAGAAAACACTGATTTATTAATACCTTCACTAAGTACACACTAGGTGCACATGATGTGTATTCATGAACATCCCTTACACATTATTCTCCCTTCCAATCACTCAGAAAGATTACATAAGGGGTATATTTAGTCTAAACTTTGTGTTAACCTTTATGAATCCCCCTCAGTATTTAAGGCTGAAGAAAATCAGTAGGAAAGCTAAAATTAGGAGGAAGAACATATGAGTTATGCTTGCTATGCTTGCGTTGTCTGTTCACTCAGAATAATATACACTTAGTGTAGGCGTTAATAAATCCCATGCAAAGATGCTTTCCTAACTGAATAAATAAAAGTGAAAGGCAACATTCAATAACATAAACCATTTAATAACATATGGAGAATGTTTCACAAATATTGTTATTTTAACTTTGCTGTAGAAAAAGGTGAATGGTCCTCTTGTACTTTGTATATATATATATATATCTATCTATCTATCTATATATATATATATATATATATATATATATATATATATATATATATATATATATATATAAGCATATGATCTGTAAAGCCAAGAATTGTTGCTAAACATTGTTTTTTTTTTTTGAGACTTTAGTTTCCTGCTACTTTCAATAAGCTACAGTTGGTAGGAATGGAAAATACTAGACCCATTGTTAAAAACTAGAATTATCCATCCACAGTTTGATAAAACATGTAAAATATAGCTTTTGAATAATGTTTAGACTGTCTGTACAAACATGTCTTAAAAGATGAAGCAGTTCAACTACAATTGTACTGTTATATTTATTTAAAACACTACTTACTTTGCAATTTGTGATTTCTGAAACTATATTTAATTTAGTAGTGTCAAATTGCTGGCACCAGAACTATATGTAATGAATGCTCTTTTAAAATATCTGAATCTTGTTATTTACTACACTTGGCACTGTACACAAGCATTAAAAGTGGTAGTCGTAGCCGTAAATGTATGATTACCCTGGTAATCTTTCAACAGGTAATGTAAGTTGTGGTTCAGGGATGTGTTTATGTTTTCTACTTATTAGGTAATTTTCTTTTGAAGAGCTATAGAATTCTATTTAGAAGTGTTACATGAAATCCCAGGTCAACATTTATAGCTTTTGAGGGTAATGTCTAAGAATAAAGGTGAACGCTTAGAAACATGATGCAAACTGTTCAGAAAGGAAGCCAACAAAAGGCTATTATCCATTCAACTTGTAATTTTCTGGTTTCTGATAAACTGTTGACACAGAATGCTTGACTGCCAGCCCATGATTTATCCGCATTATCTAAGATTTTGAAAGTTTACAATATTTTCATGGATTTTATTATCATAACCAAGGCAGACATCATTGTTTCATTTGTAATAGTAGCCTTCTTTTTAAACAGCTTAATTAATACATGATGGTCCTGCACAAGTCATGCCAAGTAGATTTTGTTTGCAGGTAATGGCTTTAGCATAATTTGCAGTTCTTAAATCTACAATATGACTATATGATGTAGTATGAGGGTGATTTCCATTTTGATCTAATTTATATATACTTCTTAAAATGGACAGTTGATGGTTGCATTATATCCTATGCTACATGCTTACAAAAGACAAAGTGAATATTACAAAAATATTACTTTATTTATTGTTTGTTTGCTTGTTTGTTACCTGGGTAAGTAGAAAGGTCAATTCTACTAAAAGCTCACAGCAGGGTACGCACTGTAGCACACGTATAAATCCAATAAAACAGAGAACTCAGCGTACGCCACGGCCAGGAGTATTCACTTTAATGAACAAAAATAAAAACAAAATGTGAAGAAATGGTAAGCACTTTCATTTCTATTTCATGCAGTGTCTTCAGACCTAACTAAGGCCATCAACTGAATTCTATATAAAATTCAGATGAATCAGTCAGATAAAGCATTCAATATAAGAGTTACAATCCACAGCAATCAAATATAATTCCACAATAACTTGTTAAAAACACCACTAAAACTTAGTAGCAGTACCTAAAAGTTATGGCACATATAAAATGTAAGTCATAAATAATCAACAGTTAGTGAAAAATATAAAAAATTATAAATACAAATGTACAACAATATACGTAAAACACTCAATGTGTCAGGGGGTGAGATTTCAACATGGGTTTAAGGGAAACATTTTCATTAATCCCAGGGGACCTATATTCATCTAATCAAATTATCCATTCTTGTTCACATTTTTCAGTAAAATTCTTAAAACCACCCCCTCTAATATTAGGTGTCAGGACGTCCAACACAAAAAAAGCATGTTGTACAACATGTCTACACTTCTTATTCTTCACGTCATTCACATGTTCTAAAATGCGCTCCTTGATTTCAAGGAACACCTAATATTACAGAGGGTGATTCTTGTTTGCAACTGCAATTCTGTCTGTGGTTGCTAGTCCTTTATGGTTTCACTAAATTCTTAAGTTAATAAGTTACTTGATGTCTTAAACAAAGTGTTATATTTAGATTTAATGTTTTTTCTGACAAGATGTGACAGTAACTCTGATAAGAAACACTTAAAAGAATTTTTTGGCAAAATGACATTCCTTATGGTAACTGTTATCCATATTTTTTGAATATGGAATATGGAATGTGGCTAATGAAGTTTATGACTTTTGAAAATTCTCTAAAGCAATGTGTTAAAAAAAATCCAGAGCGACACATAGTTATGCCACATTCATTTATTAAGCACAATGTAGATGGCAAAAGACAGCACACAAAGTGAAATTAAACATGTCCTTTGCCTATAAAATAATGCTGCAGGTTAACAAGTTATTGTAAGGGGAGAAAGCCAGCCAGCCATTTTACAAAGTAGAGAACTTGGTTCCTATATGCCAGCTCATGAAGAATGCATTTACTTGTTTTAAGAGTTTGAAAACAATGTGCTCTGACTCATTATTTGCTGTTGCTTGAAATGACAAAATATGACATGTTTGAGAGCTCTAAGCCTTGTTTTATAGAAAATACTTTGAAAGACCTGAAGATAAAGAATGTAACTTTTCCACATGGGGAATTTCATGCAATAGCTAAAAGGCCTCCATTAGACTTCTGAAACGATCTCCCATAAAGGATTAAAGTCAAGAATCTTCATAATATTGGCTCTAGATGATTGTTACTAATGATATCACACCCCAAACCATGTGCAAAAATGTGGAAAATGGGGGTTGTGGATGGGTAAATGGATGGATGCCAGTTAGATTTATCATTCCTCATTCCATTGGGAAAATATGAAAGAAAATGTTGATTACCTTATCAGGCCTGGCTTATTATAGGTAGTAATATAAGCACATAAACAGCAAAATATGGTTGCTATAACCAAATGCAAACAGATAACCATATACAGCATTGACTATTGTACATATTTCATAGCTGGAGTAGAACAAGTTTTGTACATCTACTTAATACATTGGTATATGACATAATCACACACATCACTTACTTACAGTGAATATCACTGCAGATGAAATCTATATCCACAAAGTAAGGAAAATCTGAAAACAGTTAAATTCTTCAGTGGACTAAACAAGTGGAAGCTTGTCAGAAAAATTGTAGATGTAGGCCTGATTTAAGTGTGCTAAAGCAATATAAATATTACAGAACAGAAAAAGGAGTAGCAGAATTATTGTAAACAAATGAGGAATGATTTCAGCTTGTGACAAAGGAGGTACTGCCAGCACACCTAGCTGGAATTTTATAAATAATTTCAGATCATTTGTGAATATCAGCATGACTTATATAAGATGCTTGTGTTACAAATGTATTAGGACTGTATGGCATGTGTATATCAAACTGCTCAAAGGTATTTGCAAAGTGCTGTTTGAAATGTAACCACAGTGTACCCTACTGGAAAAGAACAGAAATGTACATGCACTATTGTATTTTTTTATTTTTATTTATTTTACATTTGTTAACCGGGTGAGTCTGGCTGAGCTTTTGGCTCATTTTCAGCAGAGACCTGGGGAGAAAAGCTCCTCAGGACTAGAAAAAAATGTATTAAATTTTAATAACATAGTAGAAACAATCAGCTATAGGATCTTACAAGCAGAGATCTGGAGAGAAAAAAAGCTCCTCAGGCAATTCAATTATACAGAGTATTAACAATTGGCAGACAAGTATGTGAGTTGTTACAAACAAGATTTTAAACAATTAGCAGAAGAAAATGTGACTAGTTACAATATTATTTAAGTTGCTTAGAGCATAATGTGTTGATAGTTAGGAAGATGCTTATTTAAAGTGGGTAGGATCTAGTTGTATAGGAGTTTGGAAACAAGAAAGAAAAGTAAGAATGGCTAGTAGGAGATGTAGGGAAGGTAGAGTATAGGAGACAGACTAGACAGGTCGGTTGTTCTGAGACTGTAAGAATTAAGAGTGGTTGGAGATAGAGGAAGGGAAGAAGTAGAAGAGACAGGGGAATAGTGTTAGAGATACATTACAAGTGAGGTGGTGAAATAGGTGAAAGGATGGTGGTTTCAGGGTGGTTGGCTACAGTGGCAAGACCACTTTGTTTTTAGGTATTTCCTTGTAGCTAATTTGAAACTTTTGCTATGCTGGAGGGATTTTATTTCCAAGGGGAGTTGGTTCCAGGATGTAGTTGGGTTATAGTTATAGAGAAGGCAGCTTATTTTGGTTTTGGGTTTGTAGATGTCTAATAATTCTTGATTTGAGCTGAGTAGCATCCTAGCAGGGGAATATTTGGAAGGAGGGTAGATAGAGGATAGAGTGGATGATTTGTAGTTGATATAGTTGGAGCAGCTGAGGGAATTCTAGCCAGTCTAGTTGCTGTAGTGATAAGCAATGGTGTGACTTGTAGATTTGGTTAGCTGCCAATCTGGTTATCTTATTATAGTTAGTTTCAAGCTTGGAAATAAGTGTAGAATTTAGGTTTGTGAATATGTGGCAGCTGTACAGGAGTGTTGGGAGTAATAAAGCCTGGGAAAGAGTTATTCAGGCAGTGTTAGTTAAGTATTTCTTGCTACGGAAAAGACGTCCAAGTTTCTGATGAGTTCTTTTTACAGAGTTAGTAATATGAAGATCAAACTTAAGCTGATCATCTATTGTAATACCTAGCAATTTAGTACTAGATTCAGCTGAGATGATAGTGCTGTTGCAGGATAAGATGGTAAATGTACTTTTGAGTGTGGTGATGTTTTTAGGGAGGAAGAGTAGGAGCTTAGTTTTTTTGGATTAAGTATTAGTTTGTTATCACTAAGCCAAGTCTCAATGGTGTGGAAAGATGCCTGGGTAGTTGAGTGGAGGTCAGTTGGGTTGTCAGCAATGGTTATAACAGTTGAGTCATCAGCATATTGCACAAGAGATGAATGGGGACAAGAGGAGTAGAGCAAGTTGGTGAAAATATTAAAGAGTAGTGGTCCAAGTATGGACCCTTGGAGGACTCCCATTTGTACAGTGATAGGGCAGGATAGTGCAGAGAGCCATTTAACTGATTGCTGGCAGGTAGAAAGATAGCTGGAGAACCAGAAGATAGTAGGGGAAGAGAAATGTAAGTTAGTGAGTTTATCTAGAAGGAGTGGGTGAGAGACAGTGTCAAAGACTTTAGAAAGGTCAAGGAATAGGCATGAGATAAGTTTATTGTTATCACAAGCTAGGGAGACTATGTTGATGAATGATATGAGTGCAGTAGTTGCACTATGCTTGGGGTGGAAACCATGCTGCGTGGGTGTGAGAAGGTTTTCCTGGTGAAGGTAATGTATTACCTGCTTGTGAATGCATTTCTCTAGGATTTCTGAGAGTGGAGAGAGTATGCCAATTGGTCTGAAGTTGGATATGTCTGAGGAGTTGCCCCCTTTGTGAATGAGTAGAGTAAAGAAATACTTCCATACAGTGGGGATATAGGATTCAGAAATGGATCGGTTGATTAAGATGGATACAGGATAGGCAAGAGGTTCAGAGGCAATCTGCAGGAAGTAAGAGGGTAGCTTGTCAATAGATGGGGAGCAAGGTTTAAGTTTAGAGAGTAATGACTTTACATAGTTAGTTGATACTACTTTTAGAGAGAAGGAGTTAGGAGGGTTTGGAAGAGGTATAGATTTTGTGGGGGTGCTAGTGTTGTTTCTGGGGGGCGATTTATTATGGAGGCTATTGAGTTTATAAAATGATTGTTACATTTGTTGGCTATGTATTCAGGTGTTGCACTGGGACATGGGTTAGGAGAGGAAGGGTTTCCTGAATGCAGAGTCTGTTTAATAGAGCTCCAGAATTTCTTTTGGTCTGATTTAAGAGTAGAGGGAGGATTGGCATAGAAGTTTATTTTGTCATAATGGATGATTTTTTTTTTATTTTATTTCTGAGTTCTTTATATTTCTGAAGAAGAGAAGGTGTCCTAGTTTTAGTCCACATTTTCCAAATCCTATCCCAGTCTTTCATGAGGGTTCTGGTAGATTTAGTGAGCCAGGGAGCAGTACTAGATTTGATTCTAATTGTGCGAAGAGGAACAAGTGAGTTAAGAATGTTTAGGAATGTAATGTTGAAGGAGTGGACAGCTTCATCTAAAGGAAGAGTGGTGAGGTAAGACCAGTTAATTTTAGAGAGTTGGTGAATAAAGGAGTTAGGACAGAAATGAGAAAGTGAGCAGGTGGTAATAAATTTGCTAGGTTTGGTAAGGTGGGGAGTATGTCTGGTAACTGTTATAGGGCAGTGGTCACTGAGGGCATTTGGAAGGGTTTGGGAGTTATGATAGTTTTGAGGGTGGGAGACCAATATCCAGTCTAGAAGAGAGCTAGGTAGGTGAGATTTATTAATGTAGGTTGGGGTTGTGATTAGCTGCTCAAACCCATGTAGGTTTATACAGGAAGTAGTGTTGGGAGCTTGTATTGTAAGCCAATCGATATTTACATCTCCCAGTATAATTATTTCATTGTGGATGGTATGTGAGAGGTGAGATAGGATGTTCTCAAGTATGTTAATATTATCACCAGGGGGGATATAGATTGCTGCAACAGTTATGGTGTTGAAACTGTTAAGTTTGAAGTTGGTCAGTAAGAGTTCAGCTGGTGAGAAGGAGGGTAAGTCTAGTGTGGGACTGATATGAGAGAGACAATTGGAGTAGAGTATGGAGACTCCTCCTCCTTTTCTTTTAGGCTGATCTAATCTAAGGATATTATAGCCAGGAGGGATGATTTCACTGTCTAGATGGTGTGGTTTTAACCATGTTTCAGTTAGGGTAACTATGTCAGGAGTATAGTTTGCTATCCAAGCATGGAGGTCTTGAACTTCATTTACAAGGCTCCTGATGTTGATATAGCAGAATTGTACTTGTTTTTGTGGGTTGGAAGGGTTGGCAGGTTTGGATACAGGGGGGTTATTGTTCAGGGTAGTGTCTGTAGGGCCTGGGTTAGGATGAATCTTACCATATAGAAGTAGAGGCTTGTAATGGGGTTTTAATTTGAGTAAGTAGACTGTTTTTTGTTTTAAAGGGGGGGGTATTTTTATTTTAGGAATGGGTGTGGTGGGGAAAGGATGGAGGGACAAATTAGTAGATAGGGTTGTGGTGTAGTACTTGAGTTGAGTGGTGTTTGAGGGATGGAAATAGGGAGTAGATAACTGTGAGTGATAGGAGGTGATGTGATAGAGTATAAGGAGTAGAGAAGGTAAGAGTATAGTTTGAGTTGTAAGAGACATGTCACTTTATGGGATGTAGAACAGAGGATGAGAGGAAGGGTGGGAATAAGGTATCGTAGTCTTTGATAGTGGATAGTGGGTAAGTGTGGGGAGGAGCAAAGAAGGGAGGTAGTATGAAAACAGGAAGTAGAGCGGTGGGGGATTTGGGAGGAAGTGAGGGGGTGTGGTTGTATGGATAGGTATAGGGAGCGAAGTGAACGAAGCAAATATAGTGGGGCTACACCTTCCAGATGGAAATTAGCTAAAAAAACTATCAGCTAGTCCAGGGACACTTACTAGAGATGCTACACCCGGAGGGCTTTCAGCTGCAATTAGAGCAAATATGGCATCCAGGGTTTTAAAAACCTTTGGTGTGTTGTACCTGAGCAATCACTTGGGGGGGGGGGGGACCATCAAGTGGAATTTAAAGTAGCAGGGGAGAATCCAAGGTACTCTGCTAACCAAGCTAATTATCAAAGGACAGCCAAGTAAATAAGGTAAACATACAGGCACCCTTGTTCAAGGACTGGAAGGTTTTTCCAAGAAAAACTATGTGTAGGAATACACCACAGGTAGAAGTTGTATGCTACTTACTAGACTGCAATGGCAGATTTTATTCTCTTTTATATTTGTATTACCCTTTGCTCATTGTTTGCTGCACGCAATGTAGCTAAAGATAAAAGCAGCTGGAGACTTTGCACCTCTGTTTGGTGGTTAGTGAAGAACAAGTATTGAGGAGGATGGACTGAAGGCTATGACTATTGAGTGGGGATAAATACCTTAACATACAACAAATTATCAACAGTGAAACAGATGAAAGGGGTGGGGGTGGGCTAAGAGGAATTAGGTTTGCAGCTGTTGCCCCTGGGGTATGCACTCTAGCTGATTGTGATAGATTTTAACAAGGCATAACAGTAGTCACAAAAGCTGGCACCTACACTACACAAGCGGCAACAACAAGGTTCCTGGAGTTAAACCTGGGGCTGCAGTCTATTTTTGGATGATTGCTGGTTAAAGTTTTCTTTGCTTTTAGCTGGAGTGAGATGATTCCTTGCTCACACAAGTGAGGGGGGGACCCAAAGCGATCAGGTCCTCAGTAGCTACTACACAAGCGGCAACAACAAGGTTCCTGGAGTTAAACCTGGGGCTGCAGTCTATTTTTGGATGATTGCTGCTTAGAGTTTTCTTTTCTTTTAGCTGGAGTGAGAGGATTCCTAGCTCACACAAGTGTGTGTGTGGGGGGGGCAAAGCGATCAGGTCCTCAGTGTCTTAGAGATGCTACACCTGGAGGGTTTTCAGCTGTAATTCAGCTGTAACTGTTTAAATGTATATATTTTAAGCTCTGATGCCACTGTAAATATATATATTTAGTATTGTCTTGTTCTTTTTATTATTAAATATATTTAAACATTTCATTGTGGCTGATCTGACTAGAGATATTTCAATTCTGAGAATACTTGCATATTTATTTGATGACACTGTGGGACACTCAATAGCCATGCCCTTGGTCAAACTATTATTTGTATTAGTTATACAATTAGACAGTAAGATTGGACACCCTTTGTTAAGGCCTTTAAAGTAGCTGATAAGGAGCTGGGTGGTGGCAGCGATAACTACCTTATAGTCTGGGCAAAAGGGGGCATAGCTAGTAAACTTGTGCCGGCCTTTTCCAGATGTGTGTGTGTGTGTGTGTGTGTGTGTGTGTGTGTGTGTGTGTGTGTGTGTGTGTGTGTGTGTGTGTGTGTGTGTGTGTGTGTGTGTGTGTGTGTGTGTGTGTGTGTCTGTGTATATAAAATCAAACCTCAAAGAGTGTGTGTGTGTCAGCTACTTGGACAGGGACACAAAGCACTGGTTGGACAGAGAGGGTGCTGGAGGTCTTCTTGGCTTGGAGACTCAGCTGAAATCTCAATGGGGAGTCTTATTGGGGATCTAGAGAAAGAGTGAGAAACTAGCCCTGGAATGACTGTGGTCTCTGTGTGCTCTTAAAGGAAATTGCACTTGATGCAGAGAGCTGCATCTGGGAATACTGTGTATATACCTTGTCATCCTCTCACTGTACATCTCCCACTGGTGCCAGTGGTGAGTATTGAGGCTCCCTGATTACTGGTTCATTGGTGGGGTGTCACATATTTATTGATGTCAGTGGTAAAGATTGAGGCTTCTTGATTACCGGCTCAGTGGTGGGGCATCATATTTATTGTTTGGCAGTGGTGGGATCACCACATCACATAATGGGATTCAGTGGTGTTGATATTGAACTCCTGCAGCCTATAAACAGTGGCACCCACATGGTAGATATTCAGAGTTTCATATCACAATAGTTTTATTTTTTTTTCTTAGCTTAGTTAGTCAGGGAGAGCAGGCGAGAAAGTCAGCAGAGGAGTATGGCAAGCTGACAAGGAGTCAGTTGGCGAAGCATTAACAAGTCAAAATACTGGTGCATGGCAACCTGACAAAAACAGAAATGACAGCAGCCTTAGTCACAGCTACATCACAGACCAGTAGACAGGAGGACAACCAGACTGGCCTTGGGGATGTACAGCTCTCAGAAAATGAACAGTTCAACTTTGCCTCAGAGGACTTAAAAATCCATCTGGATTTAAAGAGATATGAACTGAAGGCTAAACATTTGGAAATAGAATCAGCAAATAGACTGTGGCATTTGAAAGCTGAATAAAATGAGAGACTGAAAAATCTGGGAGATGAGGAAAATGAGAGGCAGAGGCAACATGAAAAAGGGATACTGACTCTTCGCCAAGGTTATGGAAGTAATGGGGAAGTGAGTAACTGAATGCCAGTAGCAAGTAAGGTCAGTAAATTTACAGAGGGTGAAAATTTTGATAGTTTTATTCATATGTTTGAAAGGGTATGTAAACAGCATAATGCTGACCAAGAGCTCTGGGTACGGTTATCAACCCCCTTACTCCATGGTAAAGCTATAACTGCTGTTTCTAAATTGTCTGATGCTGATTGCTTAAATTATAATAATGTTAAAAATAGTTTATTAGAGAGTTTTAAGTTAGCAATTGAAGCTTACAGAAAAATGTTTCATGAGCATAGGCGCAAGGCAAATGAAAGTGTGTGAAAATATATCACTGAGTGAAGCACGTATTTCTACAGGAGGGTGAATGGGTGTCAGGTCACCACTTTTGAAAGGATGGCATACCTTTTGGTGAGGGAACAAGCCCTTAGCACTTTGCCTGAAGACTTGAGAATCTGGGTAGAAGATAGGGAATGCATTACCGCATATGAGTTGGGGAAGAAGGGAGACCTATACCAAGCAAGCAGGGCATCACTGCACAGGAAAGGGATACCCAGTGCTGCTCATGGGTCTAAGAGAACCCATGGTAGGCAGTCTAAACTACCCCAACAGAGTCTGCCAGTAACAGGGGAAGTCACTAGTTCAAGTCTGTGGCCAGGATCCAGGGTTAAATGCTTTAAATGCAACCAGTGGGGCCATGTAGCATATAGATTTTTACAGAGGGGTCTACTATGAAATATCTAAAACCCATAACATCTAATTTCATAACACTGAGACCAGAACAAATAAAACCCAAAACATCTAAAACCCATAACATCGAATTTCATAACATCTAACACTACAAATCACAAGAAAATAACATCCCCTCCACATATAATGACACCAAACTACTAAACACACTTTTTACCATGTTTCTGTATGCCCCTCCCATAAATTAAATATACCAACTCCAAGATAGCACTATAGTGGGGAAAAGTTAATTTCCTAACCCCAATGTATCAAGCCCCCTGCAGAAATGTAGTAAAAAGTGTGTTAGGTAGTTTGGTGCCATTATATATCATTATATGTGGAAGATGCAAGCAGTAGGTTGTCTGGGGACAACAAGGGTACCAAACTACCACAAGAGTCTATATCCTACCTTAGTAGATGGAAAAGAAGCCACTGCAAAGAGAGACACAGCCTCTGACTTAACCATATTAAAGCCTGCAATGGCTAAAGAGGAGCACTACTTGCTTGGGCAGTCTACTTCAGTCAGAGCTTTAGGAAGGATCCCATTCCATATACCTTTGGCTAGGGTTCACCTTGACTGAGAGGGTGGAAAAGGAATCAAGCAAGTAGGTGTGTTTGAGGATATCCTTGCAGATGTCCTGATAGGGAATGATTTTGATAATGCAGTACCTTGTGTGCATGCAGTTACATGCAGTCAGGCTTGGAGGTCTGGTAGCCTGGGGGGGGACCCAGACAGACCACACACTTGACGCTAGGACTGGTGAGGGGTCTACCTGAGGGAGGGAGCTACCCTGTAGCAGTAAGACTGAAGGTGAGCCACAGCTGCTTGTGAGTATTGATGCTCCCTTGGATAGATTGACTGCAAGGGCAGAGGTGAGTAGTACTACCTAGGCTAACAGTAAGACACCACTGTCAGAGGATACGAGACTTTCTGTGGAAGGGGAACTGGGAAGGGTTACAAAGACAGAGCTGAGACAAGCTTAGCTCTCAGACCCAACATTACAAGGCCTGAGGGAGGTCGCTAGTAAGGCACCTGATTCTCAAGGAAATAGGGAATCTGTATACTGAGACAAAGGGTTACTGCATAGAGAGTGGACCCCTGAGGGAGAGCTAGAGGGTGAGAGAATACAGCAGTTGGCAGTGCCCAGACTTACTGTCTGGCACTTCTAGCCATAGCTCATAAAATTCCCTTTGCAGATCATATGGGCAAAAAGCATACAAAGAGATGTATTATGCAGAACTTTTATTGGCCTGGGATTTCCAGAGATGCAACTGGGTACTGCAGGACCTGTGAGCAGTGCCAAAACGTATGCAAGGCAGGAGAGAAGGTGAAAGCTCATTTGATGCCTTTACCTGTGATTGGGGAACCATTTCAGAGGGTAGCTATGGATATTGTTGAGCCTCTGAGTTCTCCAGGTTCCACAGGGAAGAAGTATAGCCTAGTGGTGGTAGATTATGTTACTAGATACCCTGAGGTGGTGGCTCTGTCCTCCATTGAGGCAGAAAAGGTGGCAAATGCTTTGTTAGAGATTATCAGCAGGGTAGGTTTCCCAAAGAAATACTGACTGAAAGAGGTGCCAATTTCATCTCAGACCTGCTGGCTTGTCAGTGGGAGCACTGTAGGGTGAAGCACCTAAAGACCACCCCTTACCATCCCCAGACTAATGGTCTGGTGAAGAGGTTAAACTTTACACTAAAGATCATGCTATGGGCATTTGCAGACCAGTTTAAGAGGGAGCAGGGAAAATACTTACCCCATCTGTTCTTTGCTTACAGAGAGGCATCCCAGGACTCCACAGGTTTTCACCCTTTGAGTTGCTATATGGGCATAGGGTGAGAGGACTTCCAGATTTGATTTGTGATGAGTGGGATGGTGTGTGTGAATTCTACAAGGTGTCTGTCATGGCATATGTCCTTAACCTTAGGACAAGGCTCAGAGAACTCATGTGCTTGGCCCAGGAGTACCTGGCAGAAGCCCAACTGCAGATAAAGGCCTGGTATGATGGGAATTTTCAAGCTAGAGGTATGCTGTAGGGCAGCAGGTTATGGTTCTCATTCATGTCAGACACAACAAGCTGTAGGCAGCTTGGGAGGGACCCTAGGGTGGTAAGAAAGGTCAGTGATGCTAAATACATGGTAGAACTGCTAGGCAGGAGACAGGGGCAGAAATTGTACCATGTTAACATGAGGAAACCTTACCATGATAGGAAGACCCATGTGCTGAGCATTTGCAGTGGATGGCAGGAGGAGTCTGAGGGGGATCTGGTGACTGATCTCCTCAGTGATGCTTGGACTGATACCTCAGTGGAAGGGTAGCAATGTCCCAGCAGCTATCCCCTACCCAGGATTAAGAAATCTGAGCAGTGTTACAGGTGTTTGGGGGCATGTTCACTGGGAAACCAGGGTGCACCCATCTGATGAAGCATCATGTAGATACAGGACCTCAAAGACCTATTAAACAGGCCCCTTATAGGGGGCCTGAAACAGTCAAACAGACTCTGAGGGAGGAGATACAGGAAATTTTGGAACTAGGGGTAATCCAGGAGTCCAATAGTCTCAGGGCCTCCCCAGTGGTGCTGGTACCAAGAAAGGATGGCAGCACCAGATGCTGTGTGGACTACTGGAAATTAAATATTCACAAACAGTCAGATGCTTACCCCATGACTAGGACAGATGATGCCCTAGAGCAGCTGGTTGAGGCTAAGTATCTTACCACTATTGATCTTACCAAGGGCTACTGGCAGGTGCCCTTAACCTCCAATGTTTGAGAGAGGTCAGCCTTTTTGACTCCTTTTTGCTTGTATGAGTTCACGAAGATGCCCTTTGGGATGAAAAATGCCCCTGCTACTTTCTTGAGGCTGGTAGATGATATCTTAGCAGGAGCAGGAGATTTTCCCTTGTTTACTTGGATAATATTGCCATCTACAGCCATTCCTGGCAAGAGCACCTTCAGCATGTCTGGGAGGTGCTGGACAGGCTACAGTCGGAAGGGTTGACCATTAAGCCCAGTCAGTGTCAGGTGGGTATGGCAGAGGTCTCCTACTTGGGACTTAGAGTGGGGAGTGGTATGATCTGACCAGAACCAGCCAAAGTGGAAGCCATTCAGGCTTAGCCTGCCCCTGTTACCAAAAAGCAGGTGAGGGCATTCTTATTGAGAGGAGGGTATTACAGAAAGCTTGTCCCCAGTTATAGTACCATAGCTGCTCCCCTCACAGATCTGACAAGGAAAAACAGGCCAGATAAGGTAGCGTGGACCCCAGCATGTAAGCAGGCATTCCAGAAGCTTAAAGAAGCTTTGGGAGGACCCCCTGTGTTAGCCAGTCCAGATTACAGCAAATGATTTGTTCTGCAGGTTGATGCTTCAAACTCTGTAACATAGAAAACTTAAAAACTGGCACTAATGTTCAAAAAACACTGATGTTAATGGAAAAGAAACAATGGATTTTCCGCTGAAGTAAGCTCCATCACACCACATTTGTGTATGTGAGATTGAAGTCTACACACTCCTTTGTTGTTGTTCAACTGATGTGAAAAGTTAAACATATAGGAATAAATCCCTGTCTGGGCATTTCACTATTTCAATGCAATCATTTTAATTATATTTGCTGTAGGAAACAAACACCAAAAATCACATTGCAAACATTAGTAGTCTGTATCAGTGTGAAAATATGTGAATCTGAATATTTGTGGCAGTGCATAACTTTATCAAACAAGCCTTCATCTAGGTACTGTGGCACTTTTTTTAATTCTATGGCTTCTTGAAGACATATTGAGCTGTTTCAGGAAGTAAGTCATCTATATATGCATTTCTATTACAATTGCAATTATATGGCTACAAGCCAAAATTCAGAAATATAAACATTTGAAAAAACTGCTTTTTTGTGGTCAGCTGATAGCATGCTTAGTTTAGAGTGAGATGTTGGTAAACATGTTAATAAATGGATAGGTGAGGATGAGTTAAGGAAGAGTTCAGCCACGTACATGGTATTAATGTTTCAGGATGATTGTGAAAATTAGTTTGAAAGTGGAAATTAAAATGGAATAAAAGTGTAGTAACTTCACTGGTTATTGTTTTCTCTGAGCTATAACAAATTATTGCTACACTGGCTAAGTATGTAAAACAACTGGAAGTTGAAAAGGTTGATAATTTTGCATTGATGTCACCATGCAACAGAAGGATCAGAAAGTGAAAGATCCAGTTGAATAAATAAACGGTAAGCTGTTATTAACTAAAAACACATTGGTGGGGCTGGATGGTAAGAAACAAAGGCAGAATTTAAGTATGACTTAACAGCCGAGGAAGAAGAAGAAGATGGAAATAATTGTTTGGATTATGTGAAGGTTGCATCTTGGATGTCAAAGCCAGTAGCTGGAGAGAAGTAGGAAGATGGCGACTGATGCTGTCAAATACTGGGTGATCGGATGAGACTTGTTATTCTTCATGCTGTCAGAACTCTGTGCACCCTATAAACTGCTGTTCTTATATTCATGTAAGATGTCCATTACTGGTCTTTTTCAGATTTGTAGATACGTATTATTTTCTGTCTACATCCAATGCATTTCTTTAAATCTACTCAAACTAATGTTATAGAGCAAGATGGACTATTATTATCTTAGACATTCTCTATAGTTACAGAAACTAGTAAAGAAACAACACTGGTAAAAGACACCAAATGAAGGACAAACCACACTGAAATCCAAAATAAAGGTTATCGCTTTAGTTTACCGTATTAAGCAAACTTCATCAGACAAAATTGAATAAAAATACAATATATATATATATATATATATATATATATATATAAAAGGTAATTAAAACAGTATGACATCATTTCCTTTCAAACAAGACCAAGTGAGAGGGGGTCCTATTGATCTGAAATATTGAAGAGAGGGAATTAATTTGGCAGAAAAGGCTGAATGCCTTATCTACCCTAGGATTGAATGACTCAGTTTCTATTAAAAGTATGTTGAAACTGAGGGCATTAACGAGATAATATTTACACATATATATTTATATGGTTTAGATTCCTTATTGATTTTATGTTATATGTATTTAATGTTTCCTATATACTTTTTTACGTATTTTTTTAAACATTTTATGGGTGTAATTTTTTGTGGTTGGGTACTTTAATTGGAGGCTTGGTCTTGTTTGAAAGGAAATGATGTCATGCTGTTTTAATTACCTTTCATATATATATATATATATATATATATATATATATATATATATATATATATATATTGTTGTATTTTTATTCAGTTTTGTCTGATGAAGTTTGCTTAATACAGTAAACGAAAGCGCTAACCTTTATTTTGGATTTCAGTGTGGTTTGTCCTACATTCTCTATAGTGCAAGCACATAGCAGAAAATCATCATCATCAGCCCCCTTCTTCCATTTTTCTACATGGGGTTGGAAGAGTATGTTAACTGTTGCCATATCTCTTGATTGAATGCCACGCTTCATCCTTCTTCATCACTTATGCCTGACTCTTACAGGTCATCTCTCTCACAGTCCGTTCACGTCTTTGCTGGACATCCTCATTTCCTTTTACTTTCTTCCTTTTTTTCTGATTTTCTGCACGTGTCACGGCCACCATAATCTGTTCTCTTTGATTTTTTTCTGCAAATGGAGCTACTTTGGCTTTTGTTCTTATGTTCCCATTTCTTTATATGTCCCACAGTGTGCATCCTACCACCCCTTTCAGGCACTTCATTTCCAACACCTCTAGCTTCCTTATCTGTTCTGCCTTTACTGCCAGGGTTTCTGTACCGTACACTAGTACTGGTCCACCACTGGTTTGTATGCCTTACTTTATAGCTTTTTTGGCATTGTTCTGTCATAGACTACACCTGACATTCTATGCCAATTGGCTGCAGCCCCTCTGTTTCTAACTTTGACCTCTTCATTCAGACTTTCCTTCTCCTCAACCACCCCTCCTGGATACTTGAAGCTAATTACCTGTTCCATTATCTTCTCTTTTGTCTCACTTCTCAGCTTCTTCTGATTTCCCTAGTTTGCTGCTATTACCACTGTTTTATCTGTGTTTAGTTTCACTCCATGTGCCTTCAGTTTTGCATTCCATTCTTCTATCCTTTGCTGACGTTCAAGCTCTGAGTCTGCCTATAATGCCACATGATCTGCATACAGCAACTTTGTTGATTTGTCCCCTCTGACCTGTTTGCTAATGTAGTCCATCACCAGTATGAATGGCAGTGGACTCAGAGCTGAACCCTGGTGCACACCCACTCCCACTCAGAACTACTCCGTGAGACTGAACATTATTCATATTTAAGTCATTGGGTCCATGTACATAGCTTACACTAGTTCTACCAGTGTTTCTAGGACTTCAAACCAGTGCAGGATTGTCCAAATCAACTTTCTTAGGACATTGTCATATGTTTTCTCCATGTCTAGGAATGCCCAATTGGACACATTCCTTATCTCTAGCTTCTTGTCAAGTACCTTTCTAACTGCAAACATTGGGTCAATTGTGTTGTATCCT
Organism: Protopterus annectens; assembly: GCF_019279795.1. NCBI lineage: Eukaryota > Metazoa > Chordata > Ceratodontiformes > Protopteridae > Protopterus > Protopterus annectens. Next base: position 1,399,820,431 of record NC_056746.1, read on the forward strand.
GATCTGAATATGAACTGCTCACCTCCCATCTTACTTTTTGCTGCTCTGAATATTCACTTATTAATCACCCTCTCCAGAACTTTCATACATTGTGATAGGAGTTTGATTCCTCTGTACTGCACACAGTTGTGAATGGCCCCTTTGTTCTTGAACACACTGACACTGGTATAATTATTCCTCAGTTATCTGGGATACATCCTTCTCTCCATACAGCTATGAGTACCCTTAGGAACCATTTCTGCCATATATCACACAACATCTTGATCATATCAGCTGTGACCTCATCTGAGCCTGCTGCTTTCCTGACTTCATTTTCCTTAGTGCTGTTTTTACTTCTTCTAGGATGAGCTCCTCCTCTTCTTTTACCACATGCTGGATCTAGGGAGTACAGCTTTAGGAGAGTTTTAGTCATTCAGAAACTGCTGCTGGACATAGTTCTTTCATCTGCTTTTGATGTCCTGGGGACTGGTGAGAAAGTTGTTGCTAGCATCCCTTATGAAGGGTGTCTGACTACCTTCTTTATTTTTCTGTCTTTGCCTTGGAACCTGATAGAGTTTCTTTGCGCCATCCACTGAGTCACTTTCCGGAAGCTGGTAAAGTGCCTTGTTCTTTACTATTGCAACTCCTCTCTTAGCCTCTTTGTTAGCCAACCAGTATTCCTTCTTAGCCTGGTCCAACTTTTCTATCTCCCACTTTTTCCTTCATTCCTTCTTTCTTTCTTTAGATGACTTCCTGGACTTCTGCATTCCACCAGCAGATTTCTTTATGTACCATATTTCCATACCTGGCTCAACCACATATCTGCCCCATAGCCCTCACACATGCTGTTTTGAGGTGCTGCCATTCTGCATCTTCTTTAACTCCAGCTGTTTCCTCTTCTTCTTGTGGTGTTGACTCCTGAGTAAATCCTTGAACTGTTGTGCTTTCTCTCTAGTCAACTTCTACGTCTTTAACCTAGTCTCTGTTGCTCTGTTGTCCTTGGAGAATTCTCTGACCATTGCTTGCAGCTAATTCTGGCAAGCAATGGTTTATAAGTCTTGAATGAATTGTCCTTCTTTATTCCTGTTGCCCCACCTATGTGGACTCAAACAATTCTGATTTCCTTTTCTGTCTGTCTCGATATGTGCATTCAAGTCATCAATTATCAACACCAATACATGTTGTCCTGCTTTATGTAGTAAATCCTGCAACTGCTGTCTGAATGTATTCTTTTCCTCACTATCACAACCCTGCTGTAGGGCATAGGCTGAGATTATGAATACTGCCCTATCATTAGGCTGGAGTCTGATTGCCATGAGTCTGTCACTAATTCTGATGATATCACTGTTTCTAGTCTGTCCTCCTCCATCTTGTCTCCAGGATACAGCTTCCTTCTTGCCATCATGTTTTCTACTTCCAGGCCTTGTCCACGCCTTGTCTAGTGTTATCCTGTCAGTGAACCTACATTCAGCAATTCTCAGATCATGTTTGGCAGGTTGGTTGGTTTTACGTCCAGCTTTCAGTCAGCTGAGCTATCCCAGGTAACCCAAGCTGGGCATCTGGACACCAGCCATCAGTAGCTTATTGTCCTAGAACTGCTGGGCATTATAGCAGGCACACACTGACTAACAGGGACACATACATCCTTCCACCATTACCACTGGTCCATGGTGTAGGTTGGAGTAGAATATTATTCATCATGACCAGATCACCTAGAGACACGTTTTACACCATTCAGTGGATAACCCTGCCACTGTACTCACAATCTGCAATCTGCCTGAAGCAACCATCAATATATCTATACAATTCTTCCCCCATAGACCACCATCTAGAGTCTTTGCTGCTGCTGCTCACATCTCTATTATTGGGACAATTTGAGATGGAAACACTCAGCATGTTTTTTGGAGATGGGATGAACCTCACAGAGACACAATTAGAACATGCAAACTCCAAGCAGACATTGGTCATAGGTCAGGATCAAACCTTGTACCTTGTACATAGGAAGCAAACATTTTAACCATTGAGCCAACTGGTCAACAACAGAAGGTATATGTCCTAAATGTAAGAATGGTATTGGATCTGTTATTTTTTCAGTAGTCTCTTTTATAATTTTGTCACAAGACAAGTAGAGACACACACATAAACATAGATACACATATAGATAGATAGATAGATAGATAGATAGATAGATAGATAGATAGATAGATAGATAGACTGATTTCTGTCTTATCTGTCTACACACATACACACACACACACACACACACACACACACACACACACACACACACACACACACACACACACACACACACACACACAAACTATGAGAATGTGTGCAGAGATCATTGTCTGGCAGTATAACTTTTTGCTGAAATATTCAATCAGATGCATTGGTGAGGGATACAGCATGTTTTTTTGTAAACCAATCCTGCAATTATTGATGACTTTAGAACTGAAGAAAATATTCAGTGAGCGTTATCAGTGCTAAAAATCTTTAATTCCTGTTCTTTTGCCAGTCCTAATCAGATACAACTTCATTCTTGACTTGCATGTTCTAAGAGATACTAGGAGTTGTGTATCTTGTTAATTATCCCAATAGTGAACTTGTTTCTTTGAATATCTCTGAAAATTTACCAAACCAGTCTTCATACCCTGCCTTAAAAATTTTTCACTTCAGCTGTATGTCTTCTTTGTAGATGTCTAAAATTGACTACTGAATTGGAAATATATTTATGCACAGGGGAAGTTAATATCCCCAAGCCTGTGAGAAAAGTTCTAGATCAGGTGATTTTGAAAGCAAAATTTGTACTAATTCTCATTGCAGATATACAAATGTGAGACTGTTTCCAAAGAAGAAACATGAATTAGCTGAATTACAATTGAAGCCTTTGGGTAAATATTAGTTGAAACATCATGCCTGTAGAATCATGCATGTTCCAACCCTGACTTATGACATTTGTTGAATCCATGATGTTGAAAAGGATCAGAGCCATTTAGTGCCTGACTGTAGGGATCCTTTGTATTGGTAATACCAGAAAGCTTTGTAGCAAAGTCTGGTTACTTAGAACATTTTATTTTGTCTGAGGGTCTCATTCTGGACATACTCAATGTGTTCAGAACCAGTTGAACTGCTCTCATATTTGTATGCTTTCCGGTAGGATAACACATATGCTTTTATCCTAATCATGTAGATTTCATAATGTTTCTTAACAGTGAAAGTCTGTTAAAGTAGCCAAGAAGTATGCATTGAATTTGTAAAATAACACCTTCCTCTACATCCCAGTTATGCATTGAGATACCCTGGTTTTCTGGTCTGACAAGTATCATCTATATTACCATCAGATGTATGTGATCTTAAGCCTGGATCACCCAATGCATGGCAAAGTTATACATGTCAATAGCAACAGCCCTAGCCAGCCATTTGTTATCATAAGAGACTTTTGGTTCAGTCAAAACATCCCAAAATTAAAGTCATCCCTCTACACGTGCAAAACAGTATATTAACTATAGAGAGCTGACCATTCTGTCATCACATTATTGTCACCCTTTGTCAGTGTGTCACCATTACAGATCTCTGGATTGTGACACAGGGTCTGCATGAAAGTCTGCATTTAACATTAAACATTCCTTTATCTGTATCTATATATCTTCACAATCCACTTTGTATATATTTTGAATGATATACACCAGAACACAGCTATTTTGTGCTCTTAATTAATGAGATTCCTTACTTCTAAACATTGCAGAATATCATCATTGTTGAGATATACAAAATAATCATGTGCAGTCAAAGACTGTGGTCTGTCTCACCCTCCTTCCCCAAATCTTCTTTGGTGTACCTCTAAGGAGGAAATGAAACAATGTAAGCATTACAATGTAGGTAATATTCAATAATGTCTGATTCATTTGGAATCCATCCAATAAAAGTTAATCTTCAAATTTTATAAGAAGAGGTACGTATGAAACTTCTCTGCATTACAATATAATGCAATAATATAGATTTTGACTGTAATTTAGATATTCTTTTGCAAAGAAGAAATTTAATGAACACCATTGCTTTCTATATGTTGTAATTGAATTTATAATCATAAAATATTTTGAACTCAGCTTTTTTTCCTCATTATTAAGCAGAATTTTCTCTATCAAAGGCTTGGTTGTCTACAATGTACATAAGCTGCTTGGGGTCCAGTTTGTCACAGCTATGCAACATTGGAGTGCAATAAAGTAAGGCCAGAGGTGCCTCTTGTATAATTTCCTGAAATAACTGCCAGGCACATAACTTTAAAAAAAATAAACAAATAGCTTAAAACTTATATAATGAACTAAATTAGTTACCAGGAATTCTTAGAATGAAGAATGCACAAATGTGTGATTGCACAGCAAAGAAATGCTCATTATCTCGTTGAAAATCCACTCTGTCCACGGAAAGCATTGGAGGTCTGTGACTGGTGCAGAGCATGCATGCAGACCAACCTTTGTTTGTTGATTCATTTAATAGAAAATGCAGATACAGAAGGTCTGTGACGCTCCTCCTTGCCTAGTGAGTTTTGAAAACATCTGCTTTTCAGCTGATTTCAGGCTGCTTTATAAAAAGCACACGTTTTTGTGTCCTTGAAAGTAGCTCATCCACTAAAATGGACTCAGCACATTTGAAGTTTATCTTTTTTTTTGTACAGTGACATACCGATCTGTGTAATAACTCCAGTGTATGTAAAATATGTTCACATTATATGTGTCTGTCTCTGTGGCTATGCATCATTATTGTGAATGTGATGAGCTGTAGTAACTTATATCACCTAGACGAGAACAGTCATAGCGAGTGCACATAACATAATCAGTACCTCATCGCTCCTCTACTGTTCCATTCCTAAAGGTGTAGCTATGCCACACTAGTTTATACCTGCATTTATTTATGTATTCATATATGTAGGTATTGATTTATTAAATTATTCATAATCGTTCATTTATTTTACTCAGGCTAGTGGTTGACTCCTAGTATAGCAATTACCCTTTCCTTATTGGCAATATATGCATAAAGTCCTCAGTAGAAATTCAATAAATACATAGCTAGAATAGATAAATCATAACAAAATGTCAAACATGGCAAGACCAAATCAGTACTAGAGCTAAATTAGGGAAGATAATATACAAGGGCATCTAGGATAAATTTTGTCACCTCCCCCCATATAGACAATGCACATTGAGTATCATACTAACTTTTCATATATATATATATTTTTTTTTTTTTTTTCAGTTTAAGTTTTGAAACTCTCCAGTATTACTTGATTATGATGGTCTGTCAGACATAGCCTATCTGTATAATATATTATTTTTCCCTAATCTCTAGAGAATCGTGTTCTGTATTGAAAGCATATAGTTCCCAGCAGTACCAAAATGTTGTGACACAGTATGCTCTAGATGGCATTTGGATATCAATCAGTGTTTCTTATAAGGAGCTCAGATTTCCAGGTGGCATACAAACAGGTATGTAGATAAAGAATGAACTAGCTGTACTTGTATTCTGCCTCCATAAGGACACTGGTGCTATCTGTTAGACTTTCCTCACATGACAGCTGGTATAATCTTTGTCCCATCGTGGTGGCCCTCCTCTAACTATTATTAGTCATTTTAGTGCCTTAAGAAGATGGACGCTCAATAGCGCACATAGTTGTGTGGATCAAACTGCCTGAACCGATTGTTTAAACAGCTCCTCTCTCTCCTTCCTATGTCTCTCGCTCTCTTTCTATAGTAATGCTGCTTCTTATTCATCACCAGCTCATTGCAGTTCCTCTTAGTGCAACTTCATAATTATTTGCTATATTGCAAAGTAGTTGACTGATTGCAAGATTACACAGCTCATTTATGTAGTCTGATCTTTAAGTGCATTTACATCTAACCCCTTTCCTGTTGCACCCTAATATAACTCTCTTTCTTTTCGTGCTATATGCTGTCATGAATGTTTCCCCTTAATCCACCTCCCCCACACACCAGTACCCTATTCAGTGAATTCACAACCTTCTTCATGAGGCATTAGTTTCAATGCTCAAGGGATTGCTCATAAAATTTGTTACCAAAGCACTAATTACTCAGCCTTTCATCTAAGAGTGACCCCTTCCAACTTCCAAGAAATTAATGGGTAGAAATATGCCTGGGACTCCATTTTCTTTTACAGTCTAAGTAGGAGAGCTCCAACTCTTCTATTCTATGACCATAATGGTGATATGCAGTCCCATGTGCATCCTTCTGCCTGCTGCCTTTTTGAAATTTTTTGTGAAGTCTGATGTCCCTAGCCATGTGTAGCCTCGAAAACTCTCTTCAGTACTGCATCAGTTCCAGTAAGTTCTAAGTATTACTTCTCTGCAGATATCATGTCTTTTTCGGTATGCCCTGGCTGATCCTGTCCACTTGTAACGAATGCCACAGATACACTTCCTGCCTTATTTTAATCAGTTCTGATCTATCTAGTCAATACCTAAAACAAGGCTTATTTTGACTATCTGTACTGATTTGCATTTGTCCACAGTAAACCTTAATGGCCACATTTATGACCACCTGCTTCACCTATCAAATCCTTGCATAGACTGTTGCTGTATCTGTCTTTGCTGTACCAACCACTGTGGCAACAGTGAAGATGCCGGTGCTGACCTGTTTTAAACAAAATAAGCACACTGAATAGTGATAGATTCATATCCAACATATGCATTTTTTCCAGTAACTGCATCCCTTATTCTGATATTGTCCCTCTCAGCACAATCATCTATGTCCTGCAGCCCCTAATTTTTCTTCAGTCTTGGACTTATCTCCAGTTACTGTAATTTTCTTAGCAGTTGCTTGTGTGATATTGAGACCCTGGTGAAGTCTAGGTAGAAAACACATACTCTTGAAAAGGTCTTCTGTAAGCCAGTCATAAAACTGATTCATCTCATTCTGGCCAAGAACTAATGTAAATGTTTATATGTTTTAAAGTTGACCAGCTTCAGCAAGACACAAAAGCACTGGTTACAGTTTTTCTTCTCACATTAAAGACTCAGAACTATAAAGAAAAATAGCAGGCAGTTGAGAACAGTGCTGTACTGAAACGTCATGTATGACAACACAAGAAGCTGGTTGTCAAATAAAGCCTTCTTACTATTTGTCATGGAAATTATTTCCTGTAGAACAAATGGGAGTGGCACAACTGGCTCCTAAATTAGGCACAAGTCGCTGAATGCTCCTGCCAATCTAGGAAACAATAACACAGGTAACAACCCCTTTGAATTTTGTATAATCCTCATCGATATAGACTATTTAATTGGTATTCATTTAAAAATATTATGTGTTTTCAATTTATAACTAGTCTGAAATGGTTAATTCTAAAGTTTGACAGTTATTTTTTTCTACCAATGATCAGGCACAGAATTATATGAGAATGTAAATAAAATAAATTATGCTCGATTTCTTTTTGTTTAAGAAAAAGCCTGCCTTTTAAACTTCCTTTTAAAGTGATATTTGTATAGTGTGCTGCTACATGTAGTATGGAAAGCAACTGTTCTTGTTAAACAAGACAAAAATAATACAACACACAAAACAGCTGTCATCCGAGGGGCTGTCATCAAGAAAAGCAAATGACCTATCTTTAGGGATCCATCCATAGCTTTTCCCAATATGGCATGGCCACACACACACACACACACACACACACACACACACACACACACACACACACACACACACTGTTTTTAGGAATTTATGTGCTATCCAGTCATTTATTGGAGATTCTCAGCAGGTTTCTGGCAGTACTCTTAATAGGATATGCGAGGATCCTGAGAAGCAAAACAGGTGTTTATTGTAATTTAGCTGTTGGTTAGACTGAAAAACAAATACCCATATTTCTAGTTGAACATATATTATTTAGTTTAATAGTGTGTTGCTGTTACTTTTCAAAGGATTTTTTGCTTCCAATCTATACTGGACTGGCTTTTTTCAATTAAATATGAGTTACCCTGTGCACAGTTCTCTTTTACAATGTTGCCCAATTCTTCTTCTTTCTTCCCACCTTGTTCTATGCATCTCTTTGGTTGTAGATGTTAATACTCTTGACAAAGTGAAATACATTTTTCCTCAGTTACAATGTTACCCATTACTGTCACTCACTTATATCAGTAGAAAACAAAACAATTTCCTATCATTTTTTTCAAATGCATAACTGTCAAATGGTTGTTGTTAATTTTTCTTTAATAGACTATCTGAGATTATCATTCAGTGTTGAGAGGAAAATTATTCTTTTCTGCACTGTTTTGTGATCTCAGAGTTGATATACATAAATTACAGACAGTGTGTAGGGCACATGCTGGCCTATCTCCTGTGAATTGTTATTTATAATTATTTTTTTTAGACATCAAGAAATTAGCTGAAATTCACTGTAGACTTCTGAATAAGCATGATTGTTTCATTCTAGAAGTGTAATGGTTTCGTGCATACAATAAACAAGGAGATATATCTGAGATTTGTGTGTGTGTGTGTGTGTGTGTGTGTGTGTGTGTGTGTGTGTATGTGTGTGTATGCATGTGTGTGTAAATATTTGAAGCCATATTCCTTATACTCCCTTGCATAAAATTGCTACCTCTGTGTTACTGTAACCGAAACATATTGGCTGCTACCACTCCGCGTGCAAATTAGATACTTAAGTACAAGAATAAGGTAAGGAAAATCAGCCTTTAAAGTATGTGTATTCCTTATAGGACATACCCCAAAGCTTTTGATTTCTTGCCATTTCACATCATTTTCTGTGATCACCTGCAACCTACAGTTTAGTCAGAAACTCAAGTTACTTGGAGATGCTCTCATACTGCATCACTAATCTACTGGATGGTGCAAAATCAAATTCCTTGGTAAAGTCAAACCAAATCTACATTTCTACCATATCTGGCATTAAAATAACAATTAATACACATAAACCAGAAATGCAGCAAAGAAAGTACAGAGCTAGCCTTTATTAGAATAAAAATACAGAATAAAGTCCAAAACAGCAAAAAAAAAAAAAAAAAAAACACACGGAAAAGAGTTTCACCAGTTTGCTTTTCACCTTCAAGGGCTGAATGATACAAAATACTTACACATTAAATAATCATTTAACAACCAATAATCCAATTACATTAAATTACATTTGATTAAATACAATAAACCTTTAAAATTACCAGTGTCCCCATTCATATATCCCATACATACACTGAATATGGTCTGCCAAAAACAAAATTAATTTATAAAACTTTAAAAGTGAAGAATAACTTCCTGATTTAAACCTTTAGAGGAAAGTGTGCTGTAATTTAAAATGAATGTCATTTCTAATAAATTTAATTTCCTAGCAAAATCCTTTCCAGTTCCTATGCATGGTTGGGCCAATATACTAAAAAATAAAGAATCACTGTTGCCTGCATGCTTTTTAATAAAGTGATCCGCCACTGGACTATGAGCATTAGCCCTTCTGATGCCCAATAAATGTTCCAAAATTCTCATCCTAACCTTCTTTTTGGTCTGTCCAATATACCACATCTCTCTATCACATCCGCATCCCAAAATGTACACTGTCCCACAGGACTGACAATTGAGTCTTCCATGTGATATAAACTTAACTCCATTGATCTACTCTGTTTGCTGTCTAGGGATAATGTGAAGGATCATTTACCAATAGCTTTACAAGTTTCATGTCAAAGAAAGGACTGTCTGGTCATTGCTTGCTGCTATTGTGCATGAAGTGTGAGATGGACTGTAGAAACATACATGCCTTCATTCTGAGTTGAGTCCTGAAGAGAGGGCAGTTAGAGGGGTTATTTAAAACTCACTCAGGGCATTTGTCATCATTCAGGTGGTTGTCTCTGTTGAGAAATATTGGTTATGCTTAGCCAGTCTTGTGTCTATTATTATTAAGGAACCCTGAGTTGAATGGAAACTTCCACCAACGACCATTCTGGTGAGGTTTGTAGAATTAAGTTTACATATATATATATATATATATATATATATAATATATATATATATATATATATATATATAGCTACTTCAAATCGTCAAAACCCCACATCAACAAAGAGGAGATCGTATAGACGAGAATATCAAAATCCCTTTTCATTGAACCAGTGGAAAAACGAAGATCTTCCCAGGGTAAGCAACCACTAATCCCCCCCCCAAAAAAAAACTAAATCGCACCATCCCTAACCCACCCAGGTGGGGATCTATGTTTCCGACACCCTCCTACTAAATATACTAACTCTGAGATCTCACTAAAATTGAGAAAAGGGCAAAGTTCACTGTCTTGCTCAACAGGTTACTTACCCTGGAAAGATCTTTGTTGTTCCATTGGTTTGCTGAAATGGGATTTCAATATTCTTTTTTTTTTCCAACTTATATTTTATTGCATTTTCAGATTTAAATGTTAACAATGACAAAAAAAAAACAGCATACAATAAAAGAAAATGAAAAACATTATACAGACATTTAACATAAATCACCTATATCATCCTGTCATGACAGAAGAAAAAAGAACTGGTTATCTACTGTATAGTAAATGAAATTAGCCAACACAATAAGACATTTATCTAAATAAACTGAGGTAATATAGACATAATATTAGAAAACAAAAGGTGACCAGTAGATAATATAAGAAGTAAATTAAACATTTGAACTCAACTTTTTACAACTGTACAAATAGTGCCACTAATAGCTGAGAGATAAACTTTTACTAATTATATGTTATTTTACAATGAATTATGCTGCTTAGAGATTTTATTTCAAAGTTATTAGAGAGAGGGTCTTCCATACCAAATAATGCGGGTAATTATGTAGTTATCACATAGATATTTATTATTCTAATATGTGGTATAAGATATTTTCCATATTTTTAGGAATTGTATTTGTTTCTTTTTATCATTAATCATGAGTTTGTGTGAGATTATGTAAGTATGGGCCATATTCGTAAATTCTCCCCAGTTTAATTTAAATTTGTCTATCCAGTTTTGAGTAATATATAATCTGACTAGTTCAAATATGGGGATCAGAATTCTTAAATCTGATGTGGGTACGTGAAGTGAATTAACATGTAGAATTGCAAATTCCCATGATAATGTAGATTTCCCATAACCCATTTTGTCGAGTTTAATTCTTAATGAGTCCCAGAGATTATGTACAAATTTGCAGTACCAGAGGATATGTAATAAGTCTGCTATTTTTGATGGACAGAAGGGGCAGAAAGGTGAATTATTCAGGAAAAATGTATTTAGTCATTCTGGCGTTTAATAGGCATTATTGTTGACCATTAACTGGGTGTAAGTCAATTTCATGTAGAGAGAGTATTTGTTTGTATTAAACCATGCTTGTGAAAGCTGAGCATTAGTTATTTCTGGATTCTTGTCTTTCCAGTATTGAGCAGATGTAAAGGTGGACTGGTATTTTATAGAGGTGCTTAACTTGTATGTAGCTGACAGCATTTTTTTTGGAAGTTTTAAGAACTTGACTAAGACCTGTGTGTTTGTTATTGCATTTTCTATTTCTTGTGGGATGTCCCTGAAGATAGATATCTTTTCCACCAATTGTCTCAATATTATTGTGTATTTGTTATTAAGGTTGAGATGATGTTTGATATCTTTTAATGACCTGTTTTTAAGTCTATATAGATCCCAGACTGTAAGATCTTTGATTTGTGGATATTGATCTAGGTTGATCATTTCATTTCCTATTTTTAAATTTGGGTTCAAGTGTATTGGCTGTAATAGGGTTAAAGCACTTATTAGTTGTAAGTCTGACAGAAGCGATTGAAACATTTTGATTTTGTGTTTAATGGAGGCATGAAGTTTTATATCTTTTAGATTAGATCCATCTATAAATGGTATGGATTTAGGATTTATATTAGTCTTTAAAACATGAGCGTACCATACATTAACCCATTTTGGAAAGGATTCCGCATATTTTGGGATGTGGTCGGCTATTAAAATAGGTCTATTTGTGTGAATTAGATCATAGTAGAGTTTAAAGTCTGGTAACCCCAAACCTCCTTTGTCTTTAGGGAAAATGCGTTTTGTTATAGCTATCCTTGGGTTTTTTGGAAACCATATGAACTTAGTATTTTATTGATTTTTTTTAAAGAAGTTGGAAGGAATAATAGCATTGGTAGCATTAAATTGGTATAATATTTTTGGTAAAATATTCATTTTAATTCCTGCCACTTTTGATAAAACTAAAAGTTTCATTAGTTTCCATCTGTCTAAGTCATTTTCTATGTTAGTCCAGGTTTTAAGAAAATTATTTTGGTAGGAGTCTTTTTGGTTTTGTTCGAAGTTAATTCCTAGGTAGTGGAATGTTTTTTTACTTTAATTTTTGTGTCTAGGAGAGGGAGGAGATCTTGTCCTAATGGCTTGATTTGAAATATGAGGGATTTAGATGGATTTACTTCATAGTTGGAGGTTTTTGAGAAGATGCTGATTGTTTTTATAATCTTACCTAAGTCTGTGTTAGTTGTTTGAAAATAAATTATCAGGTCATCAGCAAATGCTGAGATTAAAAGTTTATTATTAAGTATTTTAGGTATATGGTGAAATGTTTTTTGCGTCAGGTAGATGAATAGGGGCTCTATATATAGATTAAAAAGATAGGGGGAAAGGGGGCATCCCTGTCTTTTACCATTTACTAGTTTATTTTATTGGAGACAAGTTTATTTATGACCGATGTTGTGTAAGAAGACTTATATAGTGCTCTGGTTTTTTTCTATAAATGTATTTGGGATATTGAATTATTTTAGAGTCAAGAAAAGGAATTCAAGGATGACCCTATCAAAAGCTTTAGTAGCATCTAATGCCAAAAGGTATCTAGGAGATTTGTCTTTCTCAAGAAGATGTATGGCTGCATCGAGGGTCAGGATGTTATCCCATGTTTGTCTCCTTGACATAAAGCCAGACGGATCTGGGGATATAATTGTAGGTAACATTTTTTTAATTCTATTTGCTAGGACCAGGGAGTAGATTTTAATATCAACATTTATGAGGGAGATAGGTCTATAATTAAATGGGTTGGTATTGTCCGTATTTGTTTATGAATAAATATAGTTTTAGAATTGTTTAAGTACAAATCTTGGAAGCCATGCTTGCTTATATAGTTAAAGATTTTACATAGGATGGGAGTCAATTTAGGAGCAAATGACTTGTAAAAATTTGATGTGAATCCATCAGGGCCAGATGCTTTATTACTTTTTAGGCCTTTTATTGCTTCTGCGATTTCCTCTGTATTAAAAGGAGCTTCTAAAAGCAACACTTGTTGGTCTTCAATCTTAGGGAATTTAAGATCGTTGATGAAATTATTAAAGTTCTCTAATGAAAGGGGTATTATGAGGTCCATACATTTCCTTATATATTTTTTTCAAATATCTGTATTATTTCTTGAGTATCCGTGTAAATTTCATTATTATATAAGATTTGTGAAATTGTTGTGGGAGTATGATATTTGTTAATTAATCTTGCCAGAAGCTTGGAGGGTTGTTGTGCCCAATGTGAATAGTTAGTTAGAAGCTTCATTATGTGGAATGATAAGTTCTGAGAAGGGAGTGTGTATAGTTCTTTTTGTTGGGCAAGCAGTTTTTTTTCCAGTTCCGGTGAAAATTTATGTTGGAGCGATACTTCAATTTTATGGATTTCATCTTTTATCGAGTTTTATTTTTTTTTAGTAAGTTTTTTTATAGTAGGAGGCTTTTTGGATCAGTAATCCTCTAATTTTGGCCTTATACACCACCCATATAATGTCAATTTTGATGTCAGAAAGGGACATATTTGAATCTAATTCCTCTAATTCTTTTTAATATCATTTATCACTTCTTCTTTGTCTAAGAGGTTAGGGTTTAATGTCCAAGTGAAGGATTTTTCATTCTTTAATGGGTTGGTTACTGGAGTTATATTTATAGTTATCTTAGAGTGATCCAAGAGGAATCTTGGACAAGATGAGTATACAGTTTTATCATTGATTAAGGAGTTAGAAATTAAGAAAAAATCAATCCTAGACCAGGTCTTATAACATGGAGAGTAGTATGTGTATGTGCACATATTGGTGGAATGGGTTTTTGTATAGTAAGGATCACACAGGCAATAGTCTAGCCTCAAATCTTCTAGTGCTCTCAATGCTCTCTTATTATGGAATTTGTTTTTGCTAGTTCTGTCTTTTGCAGGGCCATTGACCATATTCCAGTTACCTCCTATTAAGTATTCATGATTCAGAAATGTTGATAGCAGGTTGTATATTTGTATAATAAATTCATGTTGATTGGCACAGGGCCCATATATATTCAGGAAAATGGTAGGTTGATATGGAGTTGATGGTTTTAAAGTTGCACCACCTACCCTCTTTGTCCGTACCCAAATCTATTACCTTTTCTTTAAAAGATTTTTTAATCAGAATAGCTACTCCTTTTGAGTTAGCCTCCCTCCCTGAGGCAATAATTGAAGATATCCATCTTTTATCAGTGTCTTTATTCCAATCCACATCTAGCAAGTATGTTTCTTGTAAAAAGGTAATGTCTGAGTTGGACTGGTAAATAAAGTCTAATAATATATATTTTTTTATTTTTATCCTGTAAGCCTCTGATATTCCAAGAGCTTATTTCACACATTTACATATAGTGAGTATAAGTTCTAGAAAAATAAATGTAATACTTGGAAGACTCTCTCTCCAATATGAATGTGCATATATACAACTCGTAGATTAGGATTATTGAATCTATTGCAGCCCTAGAGTCTCTCGTTACCCATACTGTGCCTAGCCACATACCTACTACATCCGAGAGACTATTCAAAAGAACAAACTGTATTCTAAGTACTAGAGCAGGAGCATATTGGTTTGTTTGAAATAGTAGCAACTGTAAGAAAACAAACATATATACATAATATACATAATAAACTCAGCAATACAAGATGTGAAAAACCACTCTAAAAAACACTCTCAACATCCTTGCCCCATTTATCAGGATAATTAATTTTTCCTGATTCTGGTATGGTAGGACCAGAATTTACATATCTTGAAAAATAAGGATAGTTATTAAACAACATATACCTTTATCTTATATCTATTGATAATTAGAAGTATTAATGCCAGATACCATATGGATTACGACCTTAATAATAAGGGCGGCAATCATTTCATTAAGTGACACTTAATGACATTGTAACACAACTAACTAGCCTAGTCTAGTTAGTTGTAACACAACTAACTAGACTAGGCTATACCATGCCTCACTTCTAAACGGTGTTGTATATTCATTTTGTAAAAACAGAAGCTGTATTCTAGTGAACATGCATCACAGAATCAGAGAGTTATGTTGGGCATATATACATTATCTATTATATGCCCAATAGTACTAATGACAGATAGCATATGGATTATGACCTTAGTAATAAGGTAAGCATTAGTTTCATTAGGCACCCCTAGTGATATTACAGCACAACTAACTAGTCTCTGGTATATCATGTCTCCTTTTTAACCCATGGTGTATATTCCTTTATCAAAAATAGAAGCTGGATTCTAGAGAACATGCATTACTATCATAAGAAAGTTTCTTTGGGCTTATCCATAACACCAACAACAGCATAAAAAAGACAGAGAAAACCAGTAGTAGAAAAAAAAAAATGGGGGCAAACTCCACCACCCAGAAATTGGAAGCGTTCCAACGTTCCAAAAACACAATACAATGAAGGCAATTCCACAAATGTTTGTTTTATTTTAGCACACACACAATTTCCAATTTTTTTCGTTTTATTATATAGATTATTTATTATATGACTAGTAGAGGATTATACTGTAACCAATTTCAATTACTGTGTAAGAATAGAAAGAGAGGGAATATATATATATATATATATATATATATATATATATATATATATATATATATATATATATATATACAGACATACATATACACACACATACATATACATACATACACACACACATGTACATATATCTTAACTCTGTCTGATATATGGTATATATTGTACAGTAATGGTCATGTTCTCTTTTGATTAATTGGCCTTACATATACTTGTGTGGGAAAATACACAACCTGCTGATTACATTCATTATGCAGTCAGACATTCAGAGCCTGATAGCATCAACACTACAATCAACATTCTTCTGTAAGATGTTTATTTCTATCAATATTAAAATGCGTTTTAACACTTTACAGAAGCAAAAGTGACTCAAAGTTATAAGTTTTACCTTTTTTGATATCCTAATTGGAGAGAGAGAGAGATAGCAAAAAAAAAAAAAACTGTGTTATTTTGTTGGCAGCTACAATAAATCTCCCCACCCTCTTTTATTTTTGATTTCCATCCTGTTTCCCTTTATTTTTTTCAGAAATTAAGCAGAAAGTAGTCCATTTTATTTTCTCCCACTGTAGAGCTTTGAGGATGCAAGTGGCAAGAAGTCAGCTTGAGAGGTGTGTTACACTTAAATCTTTCCCCTGTTTAGCCATAGATTTGAGGTAGGACCAAAAAGTTCTACTTGCTATTTACATGGACATCTCAATTAGATGTTACAATCCTTCCTTTAGAATGTTGCAACGATGGTTATGGCTTGATTTAGGCCTTCAAGTTGCTTCCAGCCTGTTTGAGATGGGTACCACAAGTTCAGTGAGCTTTTTAGGAAATGGGTGAAGTGAAAATAACTCAAGGTTAGTTATGGCTCCTTTAGAATAGCAGAGAGTATATCAGAAATGTAAAAGTTATTATTCTTTTTTTTCCTTTTTGTCTCTCTCTCCCTCCTCTCCCTTGTTACTTCCTTTCCCTCCCTCTCCCTCCTCCTTCTCATTTTAGAAGTTAAAAGCTTGGAAGTTCACCAAAAAGCTTTAGAAAAGGCACTTTTAGCCTCTGTTTGTGTATTAGCAGTATATTTTTTGCTCTTTATAAGTGAAAGATAGTGCATTGGGATATCTCATCTGGAATTTTATTTTATTTTTTTTTTTTGTGATGAGATAAGAGCAAAAGGGTGTAAGTGCTTGTCTTGCTTGCTTTATCTGCATAGGGAAATCTTGGGCAAAAGTGAGTTTGTTTCCTTTCCAGTTCAGGAAGCCTTTTTGTTTTGCTGCTTTTAATATTTCCTGCACATGCTGATAGTTTAGTATTTTGGCATATATTTGTCTAGGATTAGCAGGGTTTTGTGACCTTCGAAGAACTCTGTAAGATCTTGAAATTACAATGCCTTTACTTGTAGGATTATTATCTAGTAGGGATGAAAATATTTCCCTTAAGGTTTTTGTTAGTTGCATTTAGTCTATTGATTCTGGAACTCCTCTTATGAGAATGTTATTTCTTCTACTCCTTGCTTCTAGATCAATACATTTTTGTTGCAGGTCTTTTAAGGCAGTTTCTTTGTTATTTAGTTGTTTTTGTATTTCTTCAATTCTCATTTCATTAGCTGCTGTTTTTGCTTCAGCCTGACCTATCCTCTATACTATTTTTTCAATTGAGATGCAAAAGTTAGATAGTTGATCTGAGAAACTTTGAATGGCACTTTTTATGGGTAGAAGTGCTGATTTTAGGTCATCAAGTGTAAAAGCCTCTTCAGGCTTGTTTTTAGGATTAGGTTTGGATGGTTCTTGTGGCTTCAGTGTTCTCTGTCTTTTAGAGGTAATCTCTTTTTCTGGAGAAGATAACTGTGATAGTTTGCTGTTTGCAGTTTGTAGATTCATGTGGTCTTGATCATTAGACATTTTTTTTCTTTGTAGTATAGAAAAGTATTTTGTCCCTTTTATTCTTGTATCTGTTCTTTCTTTATTCCTTCTATTTCTTTCTGACTGTGTTAGGCCTCAAGCTGCCATGTGGTGCTGCAGTATAAGCTTTCAGAGTATAAAAAGCTGTATTTTCAGAGAGAGGCCTTTTAAAACTCCAGAAGTGTAGCAGAGAGCTTGGTTGATATGTTTTAGTTTTTAGTTATTTGTAAATCCAGTCCGATGGCATTTGATTAAGATGAGGTAAATAGCTGGCTAAGGAGCTATAAGGAGAGGGTGTTTACATGATAGCCACCATCTTTGAATCCCAGGATTTCGATATTCTCATCTCGACGATCTCATCTTTGATGATGTGGGGTTTTAACAATTTCAGGCAGAATAGCTGCAACTGTTTCACAAAAGGTTTTCTTCTTAACTTCATTTCATTCTATTAATGCTACAGAGGTCAATGGCATGCTACATAAATGTTTGAGGTGTCAGGGTGTACCCCTCTGCTTTGGATAATTTGTCACACTCATTCCGGATAGGCAGGTAGTATAATTTTTGTAGGGGTGAGAGGAAGAGAGGTTCAATATATAGATTAAAGGGCATTCAATTCAGGTTTAGAAGAAAATGGGTAGATGGTCTTCCAATGGTTTCCTGTCTTTTATCAGGAAATAATCACCTTATTTTTTTTACAGGCAGGAACTTTATTTTGGTGTTCAGATATTTATTTATTTATTTATTCAAAGGCCATCAGTGATGACACTTGTTCACTAGTGTGGATTAAGCCTTTATTTAGACCCAGAGGACTGATCTATTCACTGGTGCAGCTATCCTGGCTTGTCCCGGCTGTACTTATGGGATGTTTGGTATCACATCATTCATCAGTGGCACAAGCACATAGCAATAATCATTCATCTCACAGAAAATGATTTGGTGAACATACCAAGAAGATTCTATTAGTCAGGATACTAATGGACTTTCTTATTTTAAAGCTTGATATCCCGTTACATTAATTTTTGGTCCACTGTAATGTGGAGGCTTTGTTGGCAAGGTGCCATGAATCCTACTGCTTTTGAGCTATCAAGAGCGTTCATTAACCATAGATTTGCAAGAGCAGCTGAATTCTTAGGTGTCATCATAAGAGAACACCCAGATTTGTTGAAACATGCCAAGAATTTTTATGAATCATGGTTCACTTGAATATGTTTTGTTTGAATTTATTAAATTTTCTACTCTCCTGTATAATAAGCAGCACTTTAGCTTGTGGTATTAATTGAATTATCAGTTTTGATCTTAGTATATTAAGTTGTGCTCCTTACTTGTCCATATCTTAATTGTTGTTATCTCCAATGGTTAGCTTTATTTATACATTGCTCAGTCAACCAGAAGATGATGAATCCACTCAAGAGTTATTCATCAAGCCTATTTGGGTATTCCTTTGACACCTTGTCACAAAGAGGTGCCTTGGAGGAGGAAGCATTATGTAGGAGTACTCTGGAGGACAGTCAGTTTGTTGCCTCAGCCCTCTTGCATCCCAATTTGTCTTTTTTAGCAGCCTCCTCTGAAGATGACTTAGGGTAAAGAGCCCGTTTACTTGGTATGCTCATTTGTGTGTAAGAAAGTAGAAATGGTGAAGCCGCTATGTTGATTCGCTCATTTCAACTATCTGAAGGACTTGGTGTACACCACTAGTATACCGATCTGGGGGGGGGGTGGTATTCATTGCATTCCATCAATTGGTTCCCATCAATAGTATAAAAATTAGTTGTTTCATTATAAGTTTAAAATGTAATACATAGCATAATATAAGATATAAATTAGATTTATTGAGCTGGCATATATTCTCTTGTGTCCAAATACATTTGTTGCAAAGCCTATAATGAGTGGCTATTGATTCTGGTTAGGGAGAAAATTAATTGCTTGCCTACAATCCTTTTGTAGCTCCCCAAGCCAAGTCCTGAAGGTCCAGAGTTAGATTGGTTATTTGAAACTCCCTTAGGGCATTTGCCATCATTCAGATAGTTGGCTCAGCTGACCACCCACCCTACCCTCCCTAATAATGAGTTTAGTTAGTTAAGACAATTGGTCACTTTGTGCCATCACACCCTTGCATCCTCCACATGTCTTCAGCAGCCACTTCTGGAGTCAGCCTAGTGCAAGCTCTTAGGTTGATTTGGTCATGTCATTTGTATGAGGAGCCTTGGTGTATGCCATTCAGTCACTGATCTGGGCATGAGGGAGGCAGGGCCTGATTTACGCCAACTGGCTTCAATCATATGTGTACATTAAAGAGTTGTTTTACTATTGTTTAAAACATGCAATTTAGATTTAATAAGCTAGTGCAACAACTAGTTGAATCCAAATACATTGTTTTCAAAGGCTATATTGTGTAGCTACTGACTCTGGTCAGGGGAATAGTTATGTTTCTGACATTAAGCAGATGGAAACATAAGAGAACAAACTGCAATGTTTCCTTTATGTTTGCTTTTGATCATGAAACTTAAGGGATAAATTTTCATTTTGATAATGGATTGACTAGCTGCAAGTCATGAATAGTCTCATTCGTATACTTTTCTAATATAAAGTTTGACAACATAGATATACCAGGTGACTGTCTAGCTTTTATCCATTGTTGACTGCCTCCATTTATAGTGCACAAACTTTACACAATATGTCTACTCCCTTTCATCATGTAAGGATGTGAAAGGTCATTATTTATATGTGGAATACCGCATTGACTGAGTTGGGCAATCCCTTGTCTTTTGGTGGTTTATATAATAAGACTACCCTTGCAAAAGAGGATGTTCCACTCCATCTTGTTTCATTCTTACTCACAGACTAGCGGCAGAAGAAAAGCAATGCTACAGTAAGCAAGAAAATGAAACTCTGGGCATTTCTATTGATTAGAGAAGAAATCAAGCAGATATACAAGGAAATAAAATGAACAATACCAGAAAGCATATTACTTTATATTGACATCTTAGCATAACTAATTTACTGAGAAGCACAATTCACCCTGCATGATTCATAATGCACTGAATGTATTGCACAGACCTAAACTAACCTTCACATTCACATATTTCACTTTTTGATCTTATAATTGCATGCAAGCATTTATATGATGAGATTAATGAGCCTTGAATGAATTTTCTACACACATCGTACATGTTATATGAAATACACTACACCATTTACATGTGTCCTGTATACATTTTGCTAGATGTGTAGCATGCATTATATCCTGAAACC
Organism: Protopterus annectens; assembly: GCF_019279795.1. Lineage (NCBI taxonomy): Eukaryota > Metazoa > Chordata > Ceratodontiformes > Protopteridae > Protopterus > Protopterus annectens. The sequence continues at coordinate 1,399,841,383 of NC_056746.1, forward strand.
AAGTTTGAAAACAAAATTTAATTTCAGCAGATACATCAGACTTAAGAGTTAGGAGTTATGATGAAACTAACTACAATGTGATGGATTTCATGTGAATTCCACTTAGTCACACAGAGAGTTCCACATGAAAATGTAAACTTAATTGTACTTAAATCATTTCAAGAAAAAAGAAACTGTAAAGAATTGTAAAAGAAATGTGTTTTGTTTCACTTTTCATGTTTTTTCTTTTCCACACTGGATTCATATGCTAACATTTGAAAATCAAGTAATACACACCAGTACTCCATCAATAGAGTTTACAGCACTGCCATTTCCATTGTATACAGGGGAAAGAACCCTAACAATGAGCCATGTGACCCGAGGCTGACTACTGGCTTGTGCATTTGTTGGCTTGGGCAAGGGGAGATGATGATACTAAACCTGCTCATCTTTTATTCAGGTGAGACAGTTAGGGATAGCATGCTGACAGATTTTTGCCACTCATTTTAGTTCTGGTGGAGACTGCAGCATTGAAAAGCAAGAGGTATGAGTCATTACATGGGATGAGGGGGATACCTGTCATTGTAACTGAGCCAGACCCATTTCCAGTAACCATGGCTCAATGAACAGCTCTACCTAATATATGATGTCAACACATAGAAGGGAGGAGTGGGACCCCTGAGTAGGCCACTACCATTCAGTTCTGTTCATGGTAGCCCCTTGATGAACTAACTCACCTCATACCTCACACTACCAGTCAGGTGGGAGCTGCTGACCCTGACTAGCAGGATACAACTGGGAAGCAGGATTAAATATTTGTATATTGAATGGTATTTATGTATTTACTTAAATTTGTAGACCAGGAAAGAGCAATGATCCACAGAAGGGTCTATTTCTGGCTCAGCCTGAGTATCACAAAGAAACAAACAGCACACAGACATATTTACAATAGCAAAAGCAGTAACTTCAGATAAGGAATACATAAGATGTTATGTTCCAGCAGTAACTAGATTAAACATTTAGTCAACATTATTTAAACAGCCATCATTTATTGTTAAATGCTTACCAGTGGCATAGCCAGCATTGCAATGAGTAATGAAGGTAAGTGCACACAAACTATAGTTACTATATAATTACAGTTAGCGTAAAAAATGATGGTGGTAGAAAATTATAATGTCACAGTAAACTGTCCTAAGAAATTAAGGGAATAGATTAGTGATGTAAATGCAGGAATATGGGTAGTTAGAAGTGTAGAGAGAATAGTTAAAAGGGCGTGACAAGTTGGATGGGATATAGAGAAGAGCTTTTTAAGTGACGGAGGTTAGGATGTTATGAATTCTGTCTGTGATTGTCTAAAAAGGAGGGAGATGGAGGAGGTTGAGAGATGTGTTACATATCCTTTACGTTTTGTCCTCATTGCTGAGATGTTGACTTTCTGCTTCTGTGTTTGGATGTTGTTATGATTTGTTTTCTACATTTTGGCATAGTGGTTGAATTTCTGATTGCATGGGAATGTTTTCCAAAAGTTTGGGACCTAAGATGCAGAAACTCTATTGACTACATTTCTGTCACAGTGGATGGTAAACAGATACAGCACCAGTGTGTGCATGTGTGTGTGTGTGTGGGGGGGGGGGGGGTTAAGGGTGAGGTAGGATGTTCTTTCTCTAAGTGATAATATTCCAGCAGCAATCGAGAAGGAGTTTTGGTTTAGAAGGTTAAAAAGAAGGGAGCATAGAAGATCTATGTTTTGTTGACAGGGGACTGGTTGTTTTTTTCTGAGACCTAAGCAGTCATGTTCTATAATTCTCAAAGGGCAGAGGTAGGTAGCTATAATGTAAAATGAGTTTTCATCTTTAGCAGGTCACATGCTCATCTAAATAAAGTGTAAATTAACCAGGAGAAGTAGTAGAACCAATAGATAGTCATTAGCAGCTATAAGGCATGCATTTTTGTCACAGCTATTAATTTGTTTGTGGAGTGAAGCTGAGTTTTAATATCCGCTTATGAAACTTGGAAGGATGGTGTTATATTCATGCTCTTCTACACTTTTAATTCTTATAAGCCTCAGAAAATCAGTTGACAACCAGAATCATAGCATAGATTGAGAAAGCCATGACTGTGTTATTGGTTGGAGTCCTTATAGAACCTGGTTTGTGAGCACAGAAGTTTGCGATCACTGCTGGCCTACCCATACCAGAGTCGGGGGGGGGGGTGGCTCTGACTCACCACATGGGTGACACCCAGGAGATGCACTTTATATTCACCTAATTGGGTTCCAAGGCATCTGAGACCATGCTGCCATTATTGGATTCACACTATGCAGTTGAGAGGAAATAGTCATACAGAGGCATACTTCATCTTGGGAGGAAATGATTGCAAGGTCAGAGATGCCATTGATGGGGGGCATGCTCCCAATAGGAGACAATATGTTGCCCTACCAGACTAGCAAGTTGGCCCAACTTCCACTATCTGACTCATATCTGGAAATGAAGAGTTGAAAGGCCCAGGAACACCAGGTTTCTGTTATACCATAAAAAAAAAATGTCTAATTGTTTGAAAGTAGATTAAGTGTTCAAGTAAAGTCTTGCATGGGAAGCAAAAAAAAAATGGTTTAGTTTTGTCATTAGTTATCTTCAGTAATCTGCTACTGTTGATTATATGATAATATAAGTTAAAGTTAGGTAACCCAAAACTGCATTGCTTTTTTGTTTGCATTACTTTGTTGTAAGCTATTCTAATAGACTTGTGGTGCCATGTAAATGCAGTTAGATTTGATGTAATACTTTTAAAAATGGTATGTATTACTAGAAAGAGAAATTAAGATAAAATAATAGTCTTGGTAAAGTGTTCATTTGAAGTATGGCTGTTTTGAATGTAGGGAACATTTTGATTTATTACATCACTGAATATCATTACGGATGGTTGTCCATGCCCTTATAAGTTTATCTTGGTAGCACAGGGTGGAGTCTCAACTGAAATTTATATATAAATATTATTGAGAAATATTTTCTTTAATTTCAAAATTTGAGATGTAGTCTACTAGTTTATAATTACAGATTAAGGAAAAGATAGTAGACAATGATTTCAACCTGTAATTTCAAAACTCTGAATAAATATATATTTGGTCTGAGATTTTTGGTAGGTCGTATTGGGCAATATAAAATCTAGGTTTATATCATCTGCAAAAGCCATTAGTGGTATTGGTGTGTTGTAGATTTTAGGTATCAAGTACTATAATTTTTGTAGGGGTGAGAGGAAGAGAGGTTCAATATATAGATTAAAGGGGATAAGAGACACCCTTGTCTTGCACATTTATAATTTTAGAAGGAAGAGTGTTTACTTTACTAATAAATAAGTATGCATATGCATTGGAGTGCAATTTTCTAATAGCATATAACATTAATGTGGGGAAACCAAAGCATGACATGACAGTAAAGAGAAAGTTAAGATTCATTCGGTCAAAAGCATCTAAAGCTTGGGCTAATATTGTTTGGTTAAAGTTATAGATTCCAAAGTTAAGGTATGATTACAAGTTTATCTAGCTTTCATGAATCTTGATTGAAATGGCAAAATTATGGAAGGTAATATATATTTTAATTGATTTGCCAGAAACACTGCATAAACGTTTAAGTCTATATTAATGAGGGAAATTGGTCTATAAGTCATTGAGTTTTTGAGATCAAAGTCATACCTCTCAACTATACAGATTTTCACAGAATGTCCAGACTTTTGCCTCATATTTTCAGTCTGTTCCTCATAAAATTTGTGATTGTCTGGATTTTTTCTGGCAAATCATAAAGGATTGAATTCACTAAATGATGTCAGTCATTAGAGTTTCAGATTTCATATCCTTCAGAAAATGCCTGGTGATACAAAACTTTTTATTCTAGCAACTTTCTAAGCTTATAAGAACAATATTTAAAGGTTGTTCTTATTTTTGGGGTTTTGCTCCCTTATTATTATTTGCATTGTCCAGATTTTTTTCTGCTGAGAGCAATGATCAAGGTTAGGTTTGGGATCGGGAATAGTTTTTGAACTGTTTAAGTAAAAAAAATTTGAAATAATTTGCTCAAAAGTTTAACATTAAAACAATAAACCTGTTTTGAAAAAAAGTTTAACAAAAATCTGCACTAAAACCATCAGGTCTTCGGGCCTTGTCAGGTTGAAGCTTTTTGATAATGCTAATAATATTTTGCTCAGTAAAGGGAGATAGCAGATTATTTCTCGCTCATGATTTATACTTGAAAAATGCAGTTGATCTTGAAAATAGTTAAGTTCTTCTGATGTAGGAAAAAAGGTTATGTTCCCCATAATGTTGAGTATATACTGACAAATTGCATGATTTCATTGTTTGTATGAAAACAATTACCTTCCTATATAATTTCAGTTATCGATGTAGCTAAAACGTTAACGTTTATTAGTCTTGCCAAAACTTTAGAGAGAGCTTGTGCCCATTCAGAATATTTGGTGAAGCTTTTGGTTTCATAACATGAGACATGAGGCACATGAAGTAAATAGAGTTCTGTTTGGAGTCTATCAACATGGTTGCTGGTTGTATTATTAAACTTTCAAGATAGTTCTTTTTAAAGTTCTGAAATTTGATTTTTTAGCATTAGTGATTTTTGTATGTGTGTGTTTTGCATGTGTGTGTGTGTGTGTTTTGTTTTTGTTTTGTTTTGTTTTTTGTTTTTATAGTATGAAGCTTTGCTGATAAGGTTTCCTCCAATCTGGGTTTTAAGGGTTACTTACCACATATCCAAGAGCATTCATGTGCTATTTAAGTTTTGCAAAAAAAGATATTTTAATAGAGAATACATTTCTTGTTTTAAATCATCTTTATGGAGTAAGTTAGAATTGAGAGTCCATTTATAGCTATTATGTTTTTTTAAGATGTTGATTTAACCCGTTTAGTTTCACAAGAATTCTAGTTTGGCCAGAGAAATATCTGGGTTCTGACTGATAGCTTCCTTGTGTGTTTAACAATATGTCTGATATCAAGAAAAAGTCTAGTATTAATCAAACTTTATAACAATATGATAAATAAGTATATACATCTCACCTTTGGTGAATTACTGTCATGTAATTAAAAGGGATCAAAAATCATTTATTAGATCAGATAAAGCTGATGATGCATTCAAGTTATATGATTTTGTATGAATATTTCTATCATTTAGAGGCTCTATCACAGTGTTCCAATCTCCCCCATGATGTAGTAATGGTCAAAGAATTTGCTTAATATATTATAAACTTTCATAATAAGACCTTGCTGATTATGGCAGGGGGCATAAATATTTGAAACAGTATAGGTTTATTAAAACATTAATCTTTATATATTATATAACACCATATTACCTTGTAATCAGAATCGTGTCATAATATATCATGACTAATATAGCCGCCCCTGTACTATTAGATTTTGTACCTGCCCCTACTATTAATTTTAACCATTTCTTATTAATGTGCTTCCATTTGCACAAGGTCATATGAGTTTCCTTTATAAAAGTAATTCCAGATTTGGATTTGAAGGCTAAATGAAAAAAATATATATTTTCTTTAGTAGTTGAATTCCCCTAACATTCAATGAGTCTGTTGACCATGTTTATTTAACAATTAAAAAATATGTTTAGAGTAGCATTGTATAATAAGGTACTAAGCAGTTGTTGACTGTAATAGTTATCAATGAGATATGGTTATCAAATGTATTTAAATTATATGGAGTTTTAGATTTCACAAGGCTAATAATGTTTGTTATGCAGAATATATACAGCATATAGCACTTTACTCTTCCTGTGCAATCCCTAGGCGTAGCTACAATACCCAAGAGAGGGAAGAACAGAATTAGAAACTGTTGTGAAGCAAGGAATATTTAAACCTTTATAATATAAACAGTTAAGGGGCTCCTATACCAACTGTGAACAGATTGTTATTTACATTAAACATTTTATTTGTCAGGGATGAACTAAACATCGCTACTTAACATCACAAGCATTGCTTCCACACAGCTCCTTAATACAGCCCCAGCTAACAATTACAAAAATATGAATGCTTCTGCAATGTAGAAAAAATATTTTTAGCTGTCATAAACAGTTTCATAATAAAGATAAGGAAATAACTATTTTAATGAATGAAAGTACTTCTTTAGTTACATAAAATAAGTGGATACCTCACAGAGTACTGTGAATGAGTTTTGGATCATTTATTTATTTATCTATTCATTTATTGACATTTGATTATTGGGAAAGTATGACTGAGTAGAAGTCTATTTTCAGTGGAGGCCCAGAGAGAAAAGCTCCAAATGATTACAAAACATTTTAAAAATAATAATTTTATAATCTTCAAAAATAAAACAGAAAACATCTACAATTTAATTAATTATAATAAATTAGTGATAATGCAAAAACATTGTTTAAGAAATGATAGTATCATTTAAGAATCGATTGGTATATGACAAACATTTAATATTTATAGGAATTTTAGACAGTAGAGAAATTAAAGTTAAGCTAGTCTAATACAAACAGGAACTGCAATAGGAAGTCTGGGGAAAACAGGCTTATGGTATATTTAGAGAGAAAGTCGGGGAAAACAATTTGATAGAAGTAAGGAAGTAAGTGAAGAAGGGAGGGTAAGGAGGTATAAGCAATGGAGCGGTACTTTTTCACAATTAGAGATATAGTTTATCCTGGTTTTTAGCAATAACAGAGACAAATTTTAGCTAGGAAGTCTTTTCAGAGTAGTTTTAAAAGATGGGAGGGAGGCTATTGACCTGATGGATATAGGTAAGTAGTTCCAGGCCTTAGCAACTTTATACAAGGGCAGAAAATGCCCAACAGATTTGATAGGATTGTAGATAGACGGGATTTTTTGTTCACTGGATTGCAATGACCAACTGGGAACATAGTATAATGGATTTTAGTGCTGGACAAGGCAGATGGATAATTCTGTAGCTAGGTGTTAAGAAGCTCTGTATATGTTAGTTGATGAGGGAGTTGTAACCAGTTTAGGCTTTTTAGTGTTATGCAGTGATGAATTCTAAAAGGGATATTTGCTTTGTTATAGCATTGTTTAAGTTTTAACTTTTGTGAATCTTGAAGGTAAGTATGTATGGGAGCACCATATATAAGAGTGAGGAGGAGATAAGTAGTGGAAAGTTTAGTTTTTGCTATGTCTGTGAGAAAGTTGTTGGCCCTGTAAAGCATCCCTAATTTTTAATGATTTTTTTCCTTATGCAGTTTTCTATATGTAGGTCAAATATAAGCTAATCATCCACCTTCCCCTCTAATAATTTGCTATGAGAAGTGTTTTCAATGTTTGTATTATCAAGAGAGAGAACTTTACATTTTGTTTTTTCATGAGAAATGGATTTGGGGAATAAAGTAGTAGTTTGGTCTTTTTTGGGTTGAGCATGAGTTGTGAGCAACAAAGCAATGTTTCAGTGGTTGTTAAAGCTTCCTGAGTAATTTTTTGGAGGTGTACCATTTTGTCAGATGTGCAAATAAGAGTGGCATCATCTGTGTATTTTATTAGGCTTGACTGTTGTGTGGTTGTATAGATGGTGTTGGTGAAAATGTTAAAGAGGAGGGCACCAAGGACAGAGCCTTGTGGTAAACCGGTGGTGACTGGGAGGTAAGGAGAGAGCACGGAGTGCTATTTTACTGACTGATATCTATTGGACAGGCAGCTTTTGAACTACAGAAGGGCAGGCAGAGAAAGACCTAGTGAGGACATTTGAAGTAGAAATTTCCTGTGAAATACTATATTGAAGGCTTTAGACAAGTCTAGAAATAAGGAAGAAACTAGATTGCCATTAATTCTAGCTTTATTGACAGTATCTTTATAAATTATAAGGGCAGTGCTAGTACTATAAGAAAGATGGAAGCAATGTTGTGTACAGCATAGGTTCATAGGTTCATAGGTAGGTACTAGGCTATCGGCCCAAGGGCCTATGTAAGTCTAGCCAACAAGGTTCCCTGGCTTACACCACCCAAGAAAGTTATTTTCCTGTGCCACTGTCGAGCAGAGACACAGAAGTGATCCCCGGGGTGTATTTCCTATTTCCCATCCACTCATCAAGATTTTTCTTGAAGAGTGCTAATGAAGAACTTTGCTTGACATAGATGGGTAGCCTGTTCCAGAGTATGGAAAGTCTCTGGGACAGGAATCTATCCCTCCAGCATGTCCTGTTTATTGTGGTGACAAAGTTTAGGTCCCTAGAGCGTGTAGCCTGGAGGGATTGGGATTTCTTTAGGTGTAGCATGACCAACAGCTCTGGGTTTTATATGTTAGGCAGAGATCACCTCGGAGTAGGCGATATTCTATGGAGTAAAGCTGGAGTTTTTTGAGGCGGTCAGTGTAGGGCATTTGTTTGAGGCCAGTAATCCTCTTTGTGAGGTACTTCTGTGGCCTTTCCAGCTGCTGCAGATGTCTTGTGAGGTACATTCCAAAAGGGGCGTTGTACTCTATAATGGGTTGAATGAGTGTTGAGTAGAGGGGAATGATGACCTCTTTTTTTCCTGGATGAGAACCCTTTTATGATGAGGTGTGCCATGTAGAAGGACTTCCTGACTACCGTGGCAATGTGACTATCAAAGGAGAAACCACTGTCCACCTGGGTCCCAAGGTCTCTTATTACACATTCGGTGTTAAGTAGATTGCTGCCTATGTGGTAGTTCATCGGTACAGAGTTTTTACCAAAGGGTCTGACACCAGGCATCTGTCTCAGCGAGGCCCCTCTGTAGGATGTCCACATCATTTGGGGACTTGGCTATGGCTCCTAGTTTGTAGTCATCTGTGAACTTTGTTAGCCAGAGGCCTTCTGTGTTAGCCTGTACTTCAGAGAAGTAGATACCAAACAGGAGAGGTCCCAGGATGGAACCCTGTGGTACTCCACTTGTTACTGCATTGAGGTCAGACTTGGAGTCTGCAACTTTTACAGTGTGGGTTCTGTCAGTGAGCCAGTTGGCAACTCGTCTTGTGACGTAGGGATTTATACCTAGTTTACTGAGTTTAGCTATAATTCCAGAATGGGGGATTGTGTTGAAAGCCTTCGCGAGGTCAAGATAGGCTGTAAGAACCACCTTACCCTCATCTACGGCTTTGGTGACTGCCTCAGAGAAGTCAATCAGGTTCAGTAGGCATGATCTGCCTTTCACAAACCCGAACTGGGTGAGATCCAGAGTTTGGAGGTTACCAATGTCTTTGTTTATGAGTTCCATGATGATACATTCCATGGCCTTAGAGACCAGGCTCATCAGGCTAATAGGTCAATAGTTCCCAGGATCAGTGGTGGCTCCCCCTTTGTGGAATGGGATAATTGTTGCTGTGCACCATTCAGTGGGCACAAAGACTGATGTGAGGCTATTATTGAACATGGTGCTTAAGTGGGGAGCCAGTTCGTTCTGAAGTTCATGTAAAATGCAGCCTGGGATGTTGTCCAGTCCCATGGATGCTGTGTTTTTGGCTTTAGAGAGTGCAGCTTTTACCTGGGTAGTTGTGATTACAGGGACTCTGCATTCTTCCTGTATAGATATGGGCCCTTTAGGAGGTGAGAGGGGCGTAAAGTTAGCAGTGAACCTATCTGCCAGGATGTTGGCAATATCAGTTCTGTAATTTTCTTGCCTCTTGCCATTGTGCTGTAACTCAGAGTACATTTGGGCGTTGCCATCGAGATTCTTGACATAGCTATAGAATGCTTTGTGGTTGTCCTTGGAATTAGTGGTGATTTTGTTTTTGTAGCTAGCTTTGGAGGATCTTATAAGGGATCTCAGCTTCTTACTGAGGCTGACCAGGAAGCTCCTCCACTCATGGGATTTTACTCTCTTTTGCAACAGTTTCTTTCTTCTGTTGTACAGTTTGTTTATGGCAGGGGACCACCAGATTGGCTTCCTTTTTTGAAGGATAGCGTCTTGGTTGTGTTTGGGATAGCACGATTCATACACTCGTGTAAGCGCTTATAGAGTGCATTTGTGTAGGATTCAGCATTTGTAACTGTATTGTCCATCTGCATGGGTGTCATGAAGTTCACCACTTCTGTCTTAAGAAGCAAGCAGTTGGTTTTGAAGCAATTTTTTACTGTGGTTTCTTTAATGGGGGGGTGGGGGCGGGATGTGGATATAAAGGGTGATTAGCTTATGGTCTGATCGGACAAACGAGGAGTTGACTTTAGGTGTGGAAAACCGGACACTCATGTTGGTAATGACTAGGTCTAGGATATTGTTGCCCCTGGTGGGGGTGTGGATAAGTTGATCCATGGCATTGGAGTTTATGAATTTCAGAAAGCGTTGAGCTAAGGATTTAGTACACGAGTAATTTTCCTAGTTAAAGGTGTGGTAGTTGAAGTCGCCCATTATTAGGGTGTTTGGTGAACCCTAATATTTTCCAGTACATCAAGAAAAGAGAAGTGGGAATCCTGGGGCATGGTGGGAGATCTGTAGCAAGCTGCAATTTGGATTGCAGTTTTGCCCAGAGTTAGTTGCACTTGGATAACCTCAGATGCATTATGCTGAGCAACTAGTCTGGAGGTGTGGATATCCTTAATGAATATGGACACAGCTCTGCCTTTGGTGTTTCGGTCCAGGTTACATGGTTGAAAAGTGTGGTATGTGTTATAGCCTGGTAGTGCAGGGGTGCTCTCTGGAGTCTTGAAGCAAGTCTCAGTCACTGCACAGATATCGATGTTCTCCATTTTAAGGAGTTTCTTGAGTGAGTGCATTTTGAGATTTAGACTTCTAGCATTGAGTAGCATTACCCTCAGTTTTTGGTTGCCTGCTCCTGTTATGGTGGTGAATTTGTTATTTGAACCTTGCCTAAAAAAGGCACTATAGGGGCAGCAAGAGCCTTAGCTAGTATCCAGAATCCTAGGGGTGACAGGTGCAGTCCATCTCTGGCAAAGCATCATGGTCTGTCGACCATGTCATCCCAAGCAGACAGATACTGGATCCCATTAGAATGGCACCAGAAGCTTAGCCAATTGTTGAAGTCAATCATTTTGTCCTTGTACTGCGGTATCATTCTGGGCAATGGCAGAATGCTACTCAGGGCTAGGGTCATACCTGCCTGGGCTACATGATTGGAGAGCTCTTCCATGTCTCTTTTCATGTAGTCCAGGGAGGTACGTCTCACATCATTCACACCAACATGGACAATGAGAGAGTCATATTTGTACTTGTTGTGGAGTGACCTGAGTGTGTGAGTTATGTGGCGGATCCTGGGACCCAACAGGCAGCTGACAGTAACCTTCTCCTTGTTTAGCTTGGTGAGTGGGACATCAGTGTGCCTGACTATAAAGTCACCTACGACTAGTGTGTTGGGTACTTTGTTTTGCTTTATTGGCTGTGGTTGAGTGGCGCACTGAGTCGGTGGGCTATGTGTCATTTGGGTTGTGTTGGGGGATAGAGGTTGCTTGCATTTCTGCTTTGGAGGTCTCTGTTGCTTAGACAGATTATTATTGAGAGCCTCCACGAATGTTTTTGTGTTACTTTGTGTGGATTTTGGTGGTGTAGATTTAGTGAGAATGTGGTGTGGTGCAAATGTTTACCTTCTCCTCATGACTGTCAAGTTCAGTCTTGGTTGGAGAGAGCTTTACCTCCAGTTTGGCGAGATAAGTGCATCTTTCACAGGTTGTAGTGTTGGGTGGTAGGAGTAGAGGGTTGTCTACATTGCCTCAAGATGCCCAGATTCGTCAAATAGACAGGAGAGAACACTGGGAGCTGACCCTTGGACAAGCCTGAAAAAAAACTATTTTCCTCTAGATAATTGACGAAAGTGTGAATAAGTGCTGAGCATGAATAAGCAAATTTAAGTGCTAAAACTAAGAATCTGTATCTGCACTAGACGAAGTTACAGGACAGAAACAAGTGCAAAATGCAGGCTTTCAAATCAGAAAGAGAAGAGAGAGAGAAGAGTGCCCAAATGGCCGGCCAGAACCACTCCTTATGTAGTAGACAGGTTACCTAGTGCTTATATCCCCACTGATAAGTTTAAATACATTGTTTTAATGTCTGTTGAATTGTCTCCTTTGAGCTGAGAAATAATGTTTTACTTTTTCCAGAGACAGTTTAGACAAGATAGGCAATGCTGTTAGCTGCTATTTTTAGATTCTCATTTGGAAGATCATCAGCTAAAGAAGAGCATAGTTTAAGTTTGTTAAAGAGTTATTTTATACAGGATATGGGCACAGGCTTGGTTAGGATTAGCTGTTGAAGAATCCTTGCTTTGAGATGCTATACTATCTGTAAAATAATAGTTGAACTGTATTGCAGTTTCAAGTGGTGAGTTACTCGGAGAAGGGTTTGGGCTGAATTTTTGGCCAGGATGTAAGATTTCTTTAATGGATGTCCACAATTTTGTATGTTGTGTTTAGCTTTATTCTGAAAGTTATTGTGTGTATGTATGTATGTGTGTGTATATATATATATATATATATATATATATATATATATATATATATAGGGTTCCTATTATATAATCAAATGCATCTTGATCGAACAAATGGCATGTAAGCAGTTCCTTTACAACCCAATACCCTAATAATGGGCGATTTCAACTACCCCACCATTAACTGGGAAAACTAGTCATGTACCAACTCTTTTGCTCAACCTTTTCTAGAATTCATAAATTCCAATGGGCAGCAATATCCTAGACCTGGTCATCACCAACATGGGAAACTGGTGTTCCACACCAGAGGTCAGTTCCTCGTTGGTCAGATCTGACCACAAGCTAATCAGCCTAGACATCCACATCACACTTCTTAAGACAGAAGTGGCAAACTTCATGACACCCATGCAGACAGACAATAGAGGTATGACTGCAGAATCCTACACAAATGCACTTTATAAGCACTTACACGAGTGCATGGATCATGCTATCCCTAATAGAACCAAACTCTACAACAGAAGAAAGAAACTGTTGCAAAAAAGAGTAAAATCCCATGACTGGAAGAACTCCCTGGTGTCAACCTCAGTAAGAAGATCCCTCATAAATCCTCCAAAGCTTAGTTACAAAACAAAATTGCTACTGACTCTAAAGACAACCACAAAGCATTCTATAGCTATGTCAAGAATCTAAATGGGAACACTCAGATCTGCTCTGAGTTACAACATAATTAAATATACAGAACCAACTGATATTGCCAACATCCTAGCAGATAGGTTCAGTGCTAACTTTACCCCCTCACCCCTAGAAACACAGCATCCATGGGCCCTGACAACATCCCAGGCTGCGTTCTACACGATCTACAGAATGAACTGGCACCCAACCTAAGTACCATGTTCAATCATAGCCTTACCTCAGGCTATGTGCCCACTAAATCAACAGTTATCCCACTCCCCTGGTCTGCAAGGCAATGGAATGTATCATCATGGAACTCATAAAGAAAGACATTGGTAATCTCCAAACTCTGGACCCTACCAGTTTGGATTTGTAAAAGGCAGATCATGTCTCCTATACCTGATTGACAAACAATAGATGATGGTCCCCACTCTGGAATTATAGATAAGCTCACTGAACTAGGTATAAATCCCTATGTCATAAGATGGGTTGCCAACTGGCTCATGGACAGAACCCACACTGTGAAAGTAGCGGATTCCAAATCCATCAGACCTCCTGTTTGGTATCTACTTCTCTGAAGTGCAGGCCAACACAGAAGGTCTTTGGCTAACAAATTTGCAGATGACTGCAAACTAGGAGCCATAATCAAAATTCCTAACAATGTGGACAAACTACAAAAGGGCCTCACTGAGACAGATACCTGGTGTCAAAGCCATGGCCTGAAGCTCAAAACTCTGTACCCATGAACTACCACATAGCTGGTAGTCTACTTAATGCTGAAAATGTGATAAGAGACCTTGGGACACAGGTGGACAGTAGTCTTTCCTTTGATAATCACATCGCCACAGTGGTCAGGAAATCCTTCTACGTGGCTCATCTCATCACAAAAGGATTCTCATCCAGAAAAAGAGGTCATTGTTGATTACTGGCCTCAAACAGATGCCCAAAACTGCAGCTTTACTCCATCGCATCACCTACTCAACAAAGCTATGTCAAACCCAGAGCTGTTGGACATGCTCCACATGCTCTAGGGACCTTAACCTTGTCACCACAATAAACAGAACATGCTGGAGGGATAGATTCCTGTCCCAGAGACTTCCCATACTCTGGAACACACTACCTATCTATGTCAAATGGAGCTCCTCATTAGCACTCTTCAAGAAAAATCTTGATGATTGGATGGGTAATAGGAAATTCACCCCAGGGATCACCTCTGTGGCTCTGGTTAAACCTATGAACCTATGGAAAAGAAATTGCTTGGACACCTCCATTATTTAGCTGTTTTCCTCACTGTAGTGTGATCTTGGAGTTAGTATATTTCCCCACTTTATGTAATGTTTTGAAGTTTTTATTTTTATTTTTTGTGGAACAGCGATTTTTCTGGGAAAAAAATCTCTTATAACAAATTAATCGAATTGTAAGCTTTAAACACATAAGGTCTTTTAAGCATTGACTGATTTAATATATATAGAAGAAAACCACTCATCAGAATGAACAAACCCGCACAATTAGATACATTTAAATACATTTAAAAATAAATAAGTAAATGGAATATCCCGGTTAACAAATGTAAAATAAATAAACAAATACATAATTAAATATTGCTTAGGGCTGATAAATTACCAGGGTTAAATTAATTAATTAACATTGGAAGTGTTTTGAAATATAAAATTCTTTAACATCATATAAATGTATGTTTTTAATGGAACTTTTGCTGCACTATGTTAATTAATGATGTCATTATTAGTATTGGTGTAATTATTATGTGATCATTTTGACTGGTTATTTTAGCAATTGCAATAGTATTTAAATGTGCTCAAGGTGTTTGTGTTATTAGTGTTTTGGTTCCTTGGTTGCTGGTAGTGGTTTTCATATATATGTATATATATATATATATATATATATATATATATATATATATATATATATATATATATATTTGTCTTCATTCATTTGCTTTTTATTACACTTGAGAAACATTTTAAAGTTTTCAAGATATTGAGGTGTTTTACATTTTTACCGTTATTTCCATGCATTTTCTCTATCCTGCATTAGCATTTTACTCTTTTTTTGGACAGCCAGATTGCATTATTTGCTTTTAGTCTCTTCCTTCTAGGAGGGGTTAAAGTTATTTAGGATATTTAGAAAAGTTGGACTGAATTAATTTACAGCATTGTCTAAGGGGAGGATTTTTAGGACGTTCCAGTTAATAGATGATAGTGTGGTAATGAACATTTCTGGGCTAAACTTGTAAAGGCTGCGTGTTTTTTTTTTTATAAATATGCTGTTTAACTGGATGTGTGAAATGTCTAGTTGTACTGATTGGGAGATGATCACTGAGAGAGTCTGACATTGTACCAGTGGTGGTGTATTTACTAGGGTCTGAAACCGGGAGCCATCTAATAGGGAATTTGGTGCCTTGCTGTAATTTGTAGCGCAATTAATTAGTTGTATGACACCATATAAGTTCATGCTAAATGCAGAAGTGAAAGAGTTTATGTCCAACCAATTGACATTCACATCTCCTAGTAGTATTTTTTCTTGTGAAAACATTATGGATATCCAATATAGGATATCTTCCAGTATAGTTTTATTGTCACAAGGAGGGATATATAGGAGAATAATACGTATTTATTTATATTTTTTTATTTTGAAGAAAGCAACAAGAAGCTCTGCTGAACTGAATTTTGGTATTGGTTCACTGTAATGGGAAATGTAGGATGGGATGGGAAATATCAAAGCAATTCTGGCACCTTTCCCCATTATGCAGTAATTACAGTGGTATAACTTTGGAGCTGTTTATGCTGGGTTTAAGTCAAGTTTCAGTTACAGTGAGAATTCCAGGTTTATGCTGGGTGATCCAGGCATGTAGTCCAGCAGTTTTCTTATCCTTCTAACATTTATTGCAGTAAAAATTAGATCAGCAATGTTGCAGATTGGCTGTTCTTGGGTTAGAAAAGTGGGTGGGAGAGAATTATCTTTGTATTCATTGTGATGTGGGGGGAGGTCTTCTAGAAGGATTTTAGTATATCTGGGAATTAGGCATACTTGTTTTTTGGAGAGGATTCTTGTACTTAATTTTGCTTAGTTTGAGTTGAAGTACAGTTCATCAGGCTATGTTTGGAATAAATGTTTGGTGCAATGTGTGGAGAGTGTAAAGAGGAAGCATGGATAGGTGGTTGGGACAGAGTTGGACAGATGTTAAGATGGGTCTAATTCTAATGAACGAAAACCCACTTGCCTGAATCTATGGAGACCAAGATGACTTCACAGAAACCACATTTAAAGAACTCTTGGATCACTGGTAAGGAACTCTGGATAAGTAACCACTTGGCCACCATGGTGAACTTTGCCCCTTTCCCAACTGTAGTGCAATCTCAGAGTTGGCAAAGCTCCCCACTTTGATGGGTTTAATTTGCTTCAGTTTTATTTATTTATTTTTTTGTGGTGTGTGCAAGTGGTTACTTACCTGGAGTTTTTACTCAGTGAGTCAAGAGTTCTTTCAAATGTGGTTTCAGCAAGTCATCTCGGTCTGCAAAGATTCGGGTAAGTGGGTTTTCATTCATTAGAAGCAGACCCATTGAGACATATTATTGAATCATGTTAGGATGAAAGATGGCATATTAGGAGGAGAAGAATAGAGGATAAGCTGAAGACTAGCACAATTAAGTATGGGAATCTGTATTTTATAGATGTCAGGTAGTGGGTTAGTAGTGTGAAAAAGAGGGGTAGAAGACGTTGAAGGGTAGTGGGAGATTCAGCGATGGATTCTGTAAGCCGGTAGAGAATAGGTAAAGAGAGAGGTATCTTCTTCTCTGGAAGGTAAGGAATAGAGGGGTATGAAAGGTACTGTTGGGGAGGATTGTGATTATGAATGGACATAGTGCAAAGCAGTATGGGAGGGAGAAAAATACTTGGTAATGGGGTTTGAAATTAAATGGACAGGAAAGTAGAAAACAATAACCAGAAGTGTATGGACAGAGGTAGTAAGGTCAGTCAGCTCACTAAGTGACCATACTACTTCTATACATACACTTCTCTTTTTAAATAAGTCACAAGTGAAATGTGTATTTAGGAAGTATAACGTTAGAGTAAGAAAGAGTCGGTGGGAATTGGGGGTGAGGTAAGGGAAGTGAAGAAAGGTGAGTGAAGCGAGGCTAAGCCCACCCTTGGGTCAAATTATAACTGAGCAATCAGTTTATAGCCAGTACAAAGCAAATAAAGAGATAAAAAGTAAAACAGAATGGTCCTTAGAGTACATGTTTTCTCTCACAGACTTTCAATCACAGAGCAGGCATGAATTTACTTTATTAAAGTTAATATACAGCAAGGTTCTTCATGATAAATGTGCTGACATTATACAATGTCAAAATGCCCAGTAACCTTGTAGAAGTAGGCTCTTGTGGCAGAGCTCCTGCAGTATCAAAGTCAGATGTAGTGACCACAGTTTATTATGCAATGAGAAATTCTCAGTAAACTTGTAGGAGTTGGGCCTTGTGGCGGAGCTCCTGCAGTATTGAGGTCAGATGTAATGACTGTGGGCTCTGTTCTATGATGGAAGATAATCTCAATGCTTACTTATTCAGTAACAAGCATTTCCCATAGCAACATGAAGTGTACATTAATATTATGTTGAGTGTGTACTATTCATAAAATACAAACATGCCAAATTACCTCCTGAAATAATAATGAAGCTCGTGGCTTCTAAATTGAGGTGATCAGTGTCACAAACCACAGGGTGAGCAATTGCTGTGCTTACAACTACTCCAGATAATTTCATTCAGAAATGAGTTATATTAGATTTCACTTCATTCTGGTGAAAAGTTAAATAGAGCTAAGAAATAGATTTTATTTCCTTAGTAGAGCAAATTAAGTATTTGTTACCTTGTAACTAAAGGATATAATGGTGGGGGTAACACATCTGAAATTTAATGCTATTAGCAATTTGGAAGGAATACTTGGAGAAAGTTTTTATCTTGCTTTATTTTCATAACAAGGTCCTGTGAAAAAGTATGTTTGTTAAGTTTCCGCAAAATATATTTTTTCTTCTTTGCTACAGTAAGTATTCTGGTTACATCCTGATAGTTTAGGAGTTTGACATATACTTGTCTGTTGCAGTCTGCTGAAATGGATGGCCTCAATATTCTCTGCACTTTTTTCTGGTTACATCCTGATAGTTTAGGAGTTTGACATATACTTGTCTGTGGCAGTCTGCTGAAATGGATGGCCTCAATGCTCTCTGCATCTCTCTGTTTAATAATGATTCTCTCTCCCACTGATGGATCACTATTCAGTAGATAGCTGAATATATGGTGAAGAGTCTTTATCAAAACTGGTAGGTCATATTCTTCAGAAAGACCTTTCAATAAAATATTGTTGCATCTGCTTCTTGATTATAAATATATTAGTTTTTCATAGATATCTTTAAGGGTCTATGTCAAATAAACGAATGCTTGAAATGTCGAACATCATATGGTTGAGACCATATGATCGACATTTCAACTGTTCGAAGGTTGATTTTAACGGCGTTGTGCGGTGCAGAATGGAAGAAGTTCCTTTTCTGCACTGAAGTGCGGTCTCAGAGTTGGTATATTTAAGTGGGGGGATGTGGGGGGTGCAGGGGGGATTTCTTTTTTTTTATATATTATATATTCGAACTTTCAAATATTGACCATATGATCTCGAACATATGGTATTCCACATTTTGAAAGTTCGATTTTATAACATAGACCCATCTTTAAGATCTTTATTATTTTCCTTAAAGTCTTTTTGAAGCTGGTTGATTTTGATTTAATTTTCAGCTATTTTCTTTTCTGATATGTCTTGTTTGCAGGCTATTTGGTTACTCATTGTGTTAAATTGATCTGAGAGCTATTGAATAACATGTTGTATAGGTTAGAGTGCCACTTTTAAACCTTCTATAGTAAAAGATTGCTCTGGCTTAGATTTACCTGCAGCTTTCTTATCTTTTTGTTTGCCTGTTCTAAGACATTTAGAAGAGATATCTTTCTCTGAGTTAATTACAGCAGAGTGTTTGTTTTTCTAGTTTGCAGACCCATTTGTTCTCATTCATGAGACATAGTGTTATTTATTCCAAGTAGTAATTTTTCTCCTGCATAGACAAATGGTGTTCCATGTAGATTTCTGCAATGGTTACAGCACATGGATCCAACTGTCCAGAGCCCAGCTACATGAAAGGTAATCTGTTGAATGAACATAGCGAATAGTCAATAGGTTGCACGTCTGTGTGGGTTATTTTTATGTTTGGCTGGTTTTTGAAGTGATCTCACAGTTAGTAGTTCAAGAGTTGCATAGCACTGAGCTGTGCTGATATATTGTTCATACTACAGCAGCCATACTCCAATACTAGATTTATGTGAATTTTGATAATTACAAATGCTGGAAACAAAGGATGAGCCCATTGTTAACATTAGTTTGCAATTTTAGTGAGAGCTTAGAAAAACAAACATTTATGTAGGCTAATCTTCTATGTGTGTTTGTTACTGCTTTTTAATTTTTGTAGAATAAGGATGGCTGCGGTGGTCCAGTGGTTAGCGTTGTTGCCTCACAGCAAGGAGCTCCCCGGTTTGATCTTTGGCCGGGGTGTCTTCTGTGTGGAGTCTGCATGTCTCCCTGTGGTCATGTGGGTTTCTTCCGGGTGCTCTGGTTTCCTCCCACATCCCCAAATACATGCTGCAAGTGGACTGGTCATGCTAAAATTGGCCCTAGGCATGAGATTTTGTGTGTGTGTGCCTTCCATGGAAGGTTGGGTACTGGACTGGCAACTCAACACTGTAAAACTCCACTGTCAATCATGAGTGGACACAGTGATCCGCTCTGGCAACCCCTAACCGGGAAAAGCTGAGAGAGAGAGAATAATGTTTATTGAAAATATTAATACTATTAATAGAACTGATTAATTAACATGTTAAACATTTACTGAAGTTTTAGAATGATTATTAAATAAAATCTTAACATGTTATAGTCTGCCTTTTATAAAATAGTAAGCTGTGTTATTCAGCTCTGCAAGTGTAGGAAATTGCATTTTAGACATGCTGCAAATGCATATTATGCTGGGCCTCTTTCAGGATAATAAACTAACAAAAGATTTAAGTTGAAAATGAAATTTGTTTCTTTTTTATTTGCCAGAGCTGTGCAATAATTATTTCTTTTAGTTACAAAAAGCATTCAGTAAGTATAGTTACTACAGTCTTCATTCCAGGGAGCTGCATGCTTCTATGGTTTTAATAACAACATCAGTTATAACTTACCCAGATGAATACAACAGTACAATGTAATACTTACTGTTTGCATTCACTAATGACATTACCTGCTCCACTCATACACATTTGGAGGACATGAGCAGAGTTATAGTGCAAGTGACAGCATTCATTGCAGAGCTACATCTGGTCAATTCCTTTACGCAAAGTTTCTGTTAGATCCATCTTTCAGCTGTTGGGTTCCTTGAGTGACTATCATGTATACTAGATTTCACTGCAGGGACACTGAAAACCCCTGGCAGGATCACTCATTTTTCATTTGTAATTCTGCAGATGATGTTACTCAGGTTACAGTTTATTTCCTAAATCTCCAGTCTTTTTCGCTTGTAGTCTGATTAATTTTGAGCTGTAATTTCATTTGTATTGATCCTGAAAGTGATTATTGACAGCTGGTTTTGGATTTCAGTAAAACACTAAACTGCAGGGGGTATCCCATGAATTGCTGTTCTGGAACTGCAGAAAACCACATTTTTTTAATCTTTCATTAGTTTTTCACTTTCTTTTCTGTGCAGAGTTATATTGCTTAGACACATGCTCATGATTGTGTGTGGACATATAGTACCATTACAGTGATTAGGAAGTATTAAAACACATTTAAGATTTTTTTCTTGACTTGTGATTGCTCCATTATTTTTGTTTGGCCAGTGGTTGGTTCACAATCTGAATAAATCAAGTGACAGTGTTTTGATGGCTTCACTTTAGTTTGGCATTTTATTTTACAGATTTTTCATAATGTTTGTTAATATTTGCATGAAAAATTAAAACCATGCATTCTCTAAACATTTTAATAAATATTAGATATGACTGGCAGAAGCAAATTATACAAAATTCATTCATTTCTGCATATTTTAAGTCCTATCATCAACTATGTATATAGAAATGTAAAAATAAACAAAATTAGTCATTTGATAAGAGTGACACAATACCTAGTATCATGGACATATTGTATAATAAAGATACTCTAAAATATTATTTAGCATTTATCTGAGCCATTTCCAGAACTATGCCTATAATGAAATAATTAGCATTACTGGTGCTTACTCTTTTGTCATTTTCTTGAATTTCAGCCTTGAATATCTTGCTGTATAGTAATAATGGCTTCTCAAAGTACCAGTAATAAATGTCGTCATATTTGGTGAAAGGTCCATAGCTGTTACAGAACATGGAAGTCAGTCTGTGAAGGCAACCTTGACCAGTCAAATTCCTGTAGTTTCTGCCTAATGAATTGCCATTTTAGAGCATCAGAACTTCCATAGGAGATCAAGTGCATCTTTATTTTTCAAAATGAAAAGTGCACCAAACTTTGAACTATGTATCCTTTCACTGTGAGCTGTCTTTGCGCCTTATAATCGATTTGTGATGACAAAATCCTGTACTATTAGAAATATACAGATTTGTAGGTTACCAGCTAATACCACCTGTCATCATTTTAATATCTGCACTAGAAAAAATATTAAGAAAGGTTTAAGTAGCTTTGTGAGCAATGTACATAATTTAATGTCTAATTCAACACTAGCCTATTGTAGATTTACAGTTTCTTGTATACACTGCCAGAAATAGTTTCACAATTGTTCAGTCATAACAGCTCAGGGTTGCAGTTGCACATTTGTGTTTCCTTTTTTCACACAACAGGGAGATTCTAACAGACTTGTTCTAGTGTTTCATGAATGGCCTGACACTGCAGCCTTCAGGATAAATAGCAGGATATTTTTTTTATTGGCTCTCAGTCATCACTTTTTCTTTGAGGTGTAATCACCTTGTTGATAGACTATTATAGTAAAGGAGACATGGGGGGATGAAACCACCTACATGAGGTATTAAAGGAGGCTTAAAAATGCTTCTTTATGTACTTTGCTTATAATATATGTTGCATAAATGATGTATGTACACTGTCTTTTGCAAGTTAATAATGTCAATGTATCATGATAGGTACTTGAGTGTTTGAGAGCACCTACTTCATTCCTTGTTGTATGATGGGTTGACCATGTAAATATTCATACTAATATGAAATATCTGCCACAAAAAGTTAATATACATATGTTACATCCTTTTTATGTTGCTTATTGTTTGATGCAATTGCATTTGTGGCACATAAAAACACCTTTATGTATCCTAATACAATATGGCCAGTTCTGTTATAGTAGCCTATAGCTGTTGGTTTAATAAGCTATTTTGATAAAAAGCACCTAGGATGTTCTCACAGAGTTTCTTTGAAAGGTTCTAGAATACCAGTTATAAAGTCGCTGATACCAATGCTTTAACAATTTCCATTTCAGGTGGGAGAAGAAAAGTAACATACTGCAGTAAAAAAGCTATAACCCTAAATGTTCAGTTTTATGTTATTTAAATATGTTTGGCATCATTATTTTTGCCTTTTTTACATTCTTAATTTGTGAAATAACTTGCTAACATTCATAGATAGTGTTCTATTAACAATGCTATTGGCAGTGTTTGATCTGTTAGTGAATTTTTCTTTTATTATCTGAATGGCAGGTATCATTGTTTTTAAATAGTTGCATCTGCAAAATAGCAGTTTGCAGACATGAACCATGCTTATTAAAATCTTTTTACAAGTGTGAATGTGTGTCTACTCCATTTCTGTCTGATATATATGTGTACCATGTGCCACTGTGTACTATGTTGCTGTATTATAAGGTGAACCTGAAGTATGCTGTTTGCTCATTGCAGTGTTTGTAAGTCCATGAATATCAGACAAGAAACAGTAAAGAACACTAAAAGCCACTTTCAACATTTGTTTGCCAATGTCAGAAAATCCTACATGGGCAATAGCTTCACAGCTCCCTCTAATGTGTGCTGGCTTGTTTCCAACAACAGCAGTTAAAGGCCATACATAATGGCAGAAATTCTGTTACACTCCAATAAAAGAAGTTAAGAGTTAGAAGGGCAGCTCTGCCTTACTGACCAAATGCAAGAAGTACTTGCCTATAGTAGTGTATTTCAACTTTGTTCAATTAATATAGTCAACCCCAATCCTAATCAGTAACAAAAATTGTTCTGGGGAGATAAAGCATGCCTGTGTGATCAAATTATGTTCACATTATTGTTTCCAGCAATAACACAAAAGTTAAATGGATGTTTCCCCAAATCAATGTGCATTGTCATTTTAACTTTCAAATGTCACAAGTCATTGACCTTACTTATCATTGGCAGGACATCTCAACAAGTGCACAGTGAACCACAGTCATCCTGGGCGGTCCTCCAGGAGGTGCTATAGTGGGGAATGTGGAAGTGGGAAGGTAAAGAACTCTGACCTGTTATGCTGGCATCCTCATCAAAAGGCAAGAAGGCCAGGACATCAATAGGCAGACCTGATGCCCCAATTCCAGTAGATCTGCAGTCAGTGTCAGATAATGGTGTTATTCCTCAGTGAAGGGTATAGAGGGTAATCAGTTCTCTGAAGAGATGTTGCTCTGTTTTGTGAATGGTCTTTCTGAGCAGGATAGGGTTAGGTTGCAGGGCTTCCTTCAAATTGCAGAGCGGCAGGGAAAAGAAGAGGCAACTCTACCAGGGGCAGGTGTAGGCAGTCTCAGTCAGATACAAGAGGTGACTAATGTGATGGGGTAGTGATTTTCTGCTGGTGATAGGTACTCAGTCCTTTGGGAACTGAAAGGCAAAGCAGCCTAGAGAGAGTGCAGATTCCAAAGGGGTCAAAGACTTCCTTTCAAAGGATGTGGGTATTTTCATTGCTTTGCACATTCCTATTAGTAAATACAAAAATATAGAGAGAGTTTCTAGAAGTATTTTATATTATTGTTAGAGTTGGGGCTCAGAAAATTGGGAGACAGAAGCCCCTGGGGTTAAGGATTTGACTGTGGTATTAACACCACTAGGGAAAAAAGGTCCAGGTATGTTCAAGGCAATGACTTGGGATGACTGGATTTGGGGATCCATACACTTGATACCAGTTATTTTAGCAAAGGAGCCTCACAGCAGGGTTTGCCACTGTTGGCCTACTTTTGCAGGGCAGTGCAATGATTGTGAGGGGGAACGCCTTGTTGTGGTACAACTAGCACTTTGTAATCTTAAAGCTGTAGGTAAGACCATGACATAAGAGTATAGACACCCTAGCATGCTGTTAGGCACAATGCTTGACAGAGCAGTGGGGTATATAGGGGCACATCTGATGCAGGAGGAGTGAAAGGGAGATCTTGTTGAACATTTCATACTAGCAACTGTTCTTGAATAGTATGTAGTTTTGTGCATGTGTGCTCTTAATGTGGAGCTAAGCATGGGGCAGTGAAGTGCTGGTACAAAGGTAGCCTGTGCACATCCGGCATAGATGCTAGCAGAGTGGGAGATTTGGGGATGCAGCACTTAGGTAAAGGGAAGGGCCTCAGAGAGGTAGCTCAAGCTTGTGCTTTCAAGGTGGGAATGCCAGCCGGCTATCTAATTTTCATATTAGAACAGAGGTTTTTGGCTTACCTTTTGTGGATCTCACATTTTGAGGATTAGAAGTGGAAGGGGTATTTTGACTTCCACTTGGAAATTTGCATAAATTGAAGGATACCATAGCATGTTTGGTCAGTAAAAGGAAGGTAATGGTTAAGGAGGTGATGGACATTTGGGGTTTACTGAACTTTGCTTGCAGAACTGTGGGACCAGCTTGAGTTCTTACTAGATCACTTGCTAATTGACTTATAGGGTGGAAGCATATTCATCATTAGGTTAGGGTTCCTCAGTTATTAAGCAAGATGTTGCCATTTGATTTGAATTTCTTCACCATTTTAATGAAGTGTCCTGACAAAGTGAGTAGAAGTCCTGGAAAGTTATACAGCTCATTACTGATGCATCTGGGGGCTTGGGTATGGGTGCATACTACCAAGGCAAGTGGTTTATGAAACCCTGGCCTTTACAGTTGCTGGTGGAGTGGACAAAGGATATCATCTTTCTGGGACTTATGCCCATCTGGGCAGCTACAGTTGTTTTGCAAGGGAAGCTAGATAGCAAGAGGTTGACTTTTAACCTTATAGTTTGGCAGAAATGCAGGTTTTGGTGAAGAAAACAGCTAAGTCTTGGCTAGTGACAATGTTGTTAAGGAAGTTAGTCTTGCATTGTCTGAGAATTAATGTGTGCTTTTTAACAAAACATGTTTCAGGTGATTTCAATGGTTTGTATTTTCAGTTCCTTAGCATATAGAGGTCGGGCACCAAAGGCACATGTAAGTCAATCTTCAGTCCCAGAGCTAGTCTCATAGGTTGGGTAGCTGATGCAAGGTGGTTGCTTCAACAATCTTGGGCAAGGTCAACTAGGCTGTCTTACAGAGCAGCATTGTTGGTATTTAAGGACTTTGTGTTAGGATTATTGTGGAAGGAACAGTGTTAGTGAGGCTAATAGCTAGATTTTATGGGTATCTCAAGGTGTCTTCATGTACAGGAGAATTTTTGAGTGAATAAGTTGTTGGGTTGCTTGAGGGGTATCTTTGTAGCGATTAGGGTCAGGGAGTCAGTACATTTAGCTTTTCAAGACATTAATGGCAGGCTGGTGTTAACATTAATGGTAGGCTAGTGTCAACCTCCTTCTTCACTAGAATGATTAGGCTGGCAAAGAAGAGATGAGGCAATGATGGGAAAAGTTATGTTACACATTCTTTCAGGATAGGTAGGGTGCCAGATTTTGTGGAGCAAGATCAGTTGAAGTTATAATGAGGTTAGATAGATGGACATTTAATGCATTTATGTCATATTTATGATATGGAGGTCATACAATAAGTATATGTTTTGATTGTTGGTTAACATTTCTGTTCTTCTGCAGGATAAAAATCAGGTAGTTGTGGGGGCCTTTCATTTATCTACCAGATGGTGGCCTGGTGAGTAGCAGTGTGGCTAGATGGCCAGAATTTGGGGCTTGACAATGCAGCATAGGATGTTTTTGGCAAAGTTGAGAGGCTTGATATGGCCACTATTTTTGTAAGTGTTAGAGGAGGTAAAAAAGGTGCACCATGGCATTCATTTTTTGCTATTACATTTGGGTGGGCATATCTAGGGGGTGATGTCTAAATAGGAGTTACTTTCTCAGATCATAAGAGATTTGATGTCTGTTAATCAAAGGGTTTAGGGGACTATTTTGCTTTGGTCTTCTATAATTCTGAGAATAGTATGGAAGGCAGTGGTATGTTTTAAGGATTTCAAGTTAGCTAGCAGATCTATTACTCGCAGAGTGACTAGAATTATTCCTGCTTAGAGTTTTTCAGTATTGGAAAGCTCTAATTTAATGTCTCAGGAATAATGAGGTTCATCTCGCTGATTTAAGATTATATCTTTTTTAAGCTAACTTTGTTTTTACTGAGAATCTTAGCCTAGGGTATTAGAGGTAATGAGGCTTTTATGATTGCCTAGTGGGTACAAGAAGGGCCCCCATTTCTTAATAGAAAAAGAAGGCCCTTTCTATTTCCCTTAACTTTTTTTTTAATCCGTGGGGTATTGAAGTGAGCATTTTTTTTCTTGTGCATCCAAAGTAAGGAATCTGGCAGATGGTTGTGAGTAGCTGGGGACACTGCTGCTGCTGCACAGGTGAGGGATGTATTTGCCACTC
Source organism: Protopterus annectens (assembly GCF_019279795.1). Classification (NCBI taxonomy): domain Eukaryota; kingdom Metazoa; phylum Chordata; order Ceratodontiformes; family Protopteridae; genus Protopterus; species Protopterus annectens. Next base: position 1,399,868,238 of record NC_056746.1, read on the forward strand.
TACCCAAATTTGATTAGATATTATTGTTGCTTGGGTTATTTAGTTGTGAGAGGTGAGCATTGCATCAGTCTGCCCAAAATGTAATTGTTGTTGTGTATCAGTTGTATTTATAATATATGTTAATTATGCTTTATATTAAACTGGCCACACAGTCTCGGATGTGTTGTTATTGTGCTGGGGTTAGGGAAGAGTTTCTGATGGCAATAAGTAATTACTTAGAATATCCCTCATCTCATAAATGTTTATATCTTCAGATTCCTACAGTAGTTATATAATCCAAGCATTCATACCTCATAGATAGTACCCTCTCAAAATATACACAAGTGCTTACTCAAGAATAAAAGGCTTCCAGAGAATGTGTCAAAAGAAAACCTTTACTGTATGCCATCAGTGCAGGTTATGTAAACGTGGACTGCTTTCTTGGTATTTCATCTATTTTATTTCTAATGTTGATATAAACTGACGCCATAATTTTTAAAATGCCATTTACTAAATAGTCATAAATAATCATGCACTGGGCAATGCATATCCTTGTAACCTGTAGTAATATATCATTTTAGTGCAATAAGGTAACTTCATATCATGCACTGGGCAATGCATATCCTTGTAACCTTCTGCAGTAATGTATCAGTTTAGTGCAATAAGGTAACTTCATACTACTTAACTACAGGGTGCCACTGTATGCTTCCACACAATATTTTACAATTTAAAAAGTCATTCTGTGATGTATATTTAGCTTTCCTGCATATATTTAAATTGTAATGGTGCCTTGACTTTCTGTCACAGCAGTTTCCTTACATGAGCTTATCTCGTGCAAATTTACATGACATTTCATCTAGTTTTGCCTGTGTTATTGTATGTTTGGTATACCTATGAGTTTACAGCAAGCCTGTGTCTTCATGCCAGTAGTTTAATTCATAAACCACAGGTCCATTTCAAAAAAACAAATACAGTCTGCTTTAAGTTCTATGTAGTTTGTTGACCAGGCTTGTCATGAAGAGAAATTGCCTAAGTTAATAACAGGTTTCTGTCATTGTAGTAATTATGCTATTTTATTCATGAAGATAAAAAGTATTATTAGTTAGAACCTATGCATATGACATAATTATGTAAATTAAACTGTCAAAGTAAACAGCCTTGTGGGTTAAAACATTTTCAAAAACTGTAGAGCACTGTGAATCGCAACACAGTTTAGTAAAAATGCAGAGCGCTCATTTTTAACACAAGCACTACAACACTGTCTGATAACGCCTGGTGTAACCTGGATATCTTTCATACTGCTCATCTGAGTACTGCAACTGTGTATGACATATCTAGATGGGCTGATTCTGTTAATACCAAAACGTATTCAGATGTTATCAGATTTTTTTCTGTTCTCTATTACATGTATAAAATTAAATGTAACATGATTATATTTACACAGTATTTTAAAGTTATTTGAGCACTATCTCAGCATGTTTATTTGATCCATTTGCTTTTGCTTTTTGATAGCAACAATATAGTGTCATAAATAGTTGTCCAATTTAGTTTTTAGTGTAGTATAATGGACACTTTTTATACAGACCTAAAAGAAATATAAAGACAGCAAAGGTACCTGATTTTAATGTTAGGTAGTAATATTCTATGTGACCCTATCTCCTTTATCTACAATCTGTCTCTCACAACATATATATTCCCACAGTTTTAAGCATGCTGTTATCAGTCCACTTCTCAATGTTCACTCACCATCCATGCCCTCTGAATAAAGGCCTATTGACAATCTGTGCCCCATTATACATAAACCACACAAAATCCAATATAATTGTGAATAAGCAAATGAAACAGAGTCAGAGCTGGAACTGTACAAACTGTACTGGTGATTCCTGGTACCTCATCTTTTGCCTTCAAGGGAATAATTTTACACCATGCCACAGTCCCTTATATAACAAAATTGCCCAATTGATTCATTAGCCAAACATAATTAAATTAAAATATCACACCTCTCCATAAAGTGACAAAGCACCCAAATACAATGAATCTGACATAAAAAAGCATACAAGAATGCATATAAAGCATACAAACATGTATATATATTTTTATAAAATGCTACACCTGGAATGAAATTAATTATCCAACATTAATAATCACTTCTTAATTCAAACCATTTGGATATAAGGTTTCACAATTAATAATGAACTTTGTTTCAACCTACAACAACTTTTTTAAATAGGCATCTCCTTGATTATAAAGGGGTTTGGCCAAAACACAAAAGAAAAACTTGCATCAGAGCCACCATGTGCTGAATGGAAATGCTGAGCCACATGATTTTCTAACCTGACATTTCTAATGTCCCCCAAATGTTCCATTACATGTCTCTTAACCATTGTCATTGTCTTTGTCTACCCAACATACCACTTAGCTGGTGTGCACCCACATCCTATGATGTACACCACTCCACAAGAACAGTAATTGAAATTGCCCTAAGCGTTATACTTCCTTCTATTAATCATAGCCACATTTAAATTCTTTACCCTACTACAAACTTTACACTTTCCACATGGGAAACAACCCATCCGGTCTACCCACCCTGTATTTTCCCCAAATTCAAAAACTCCTTCAAATTTGAAAATCTGCTGTATGAAAATGTAACTTTTTGGTGAAATAAATCATTCAAACTTCCATCTTGACAAACAATGGGACAGAATCTTTCAACCAACCCCTTTAAAATATCATAAAAGGTAGAATATTTATTAACAAAAAAATCCTGTTATCACTATCTTCCATGTTTTTACCTGACCAAACCCAAATATCATTGTTAACTCTCCTTGAGTGAGTATCTGTCACCCCAAAACACCATATTGCTTTCTTTTCTACTCTAATTAAAGCATCCTCAGTGTATCCCCTCCTCTCCAATGTCTCCCTAATCTTGATAAATTCTCCATTCAAACCAACTTTGTTAAAAATATTATTAGAAATATGTTTGTATTCACCATATGGCAGTGAATTCAAAAGATGTGGGGATGCATGCTACTAGCCAACAAAAAATTGTTTTGTATAAGGCCTAAAATGCACCTCACTGTTTTTTCCAATATAACACTCTATGTCAAGAAATTGCATGACTTCCCAATCTATTTTGTGTGTGAATTGCAAACCAAAAGAATTATTTTGTAAATCCTTCATAAACTCCTGAAACTCACCCACACAATATGTGCCCCATTGCCAATTTTTTTTTAAAAAAAGATTTATGATCAAATATTAGAATGCATAAAAAATATTGCATCCTTATCAATAAGTAACATGACTACAGACCCAAATATAACACAATAACAGTTTTTGTAAACTAACTAATCAAATACAAAATAACATGGATCAGTGCCTATTAACAACTACCTTTTGATATAAAAAAATAACTTTGAAATAGTTGACCATCACCTCATAATTGACAAGTTCTAGTCTTCTTTATTGTTTCAGCCTCCTGGTTGTTACAGTTAAAAATTGTTCACAATGTTTAATTTAAAAATATCAAACCAATGTAGCCAAAACTCTTTTATCACATTTTATTACAGATAATATTTTTTTTGTTTATCATCTTGAAAATTATTCTCCATTAGCTTAATTTACAAAGTCAGTCAATGGTTTAAAAATTGCATATCAGTAAGGACTTTTAGGGTAATGTTAGTTAACTTACATTCTGAAACTAGAAATATCCTCTGGCATTCAACCAGGCTCCATCTCAGGTCCCATGTTATTGTCCTTATTCATTAATGGCATGCAATGGTGAAATCTCCTGCACCTTCTATATGCAAATGACATAGTAATTACAAAACCAGGTAGGAACACATTCAGCATAACTAATGAAATAGAGAAACCTCTCTCTCTATTATAGAACTGGTTTACTGCAAATCCATTAATCATTAACCCTAATAAAACCACAGTCATGCTTTTTGGTAATGTATAATGATTAAAAAAGGCCAAAAGAATTCATATCACGGACCCTAATCGGTCTTGGTTACCTATCACCACATCACAATGATATCTACGACTTATACTGCATTCAAGTCTGTCATTTTCCTTACATACTGAAGTAAATAAAGTGCTTTCACAGCTCAAACTATCCAACGACATTTCAAACTAGCTTTCCTCAGATGCATGACAGGGCATTGTTAGCAATGTCCTCATACCCAGATTTAAATATGCCCTTCCAATCATTTACATCACATCTTTCAAAAGCACCACATTACTACAAACTTCATATTGTAAAAGAGAAAAGAAAAACATCTTTGATTTGTTCATTTGTCGAGATTTACAAAGCACCATTGTACAACAGTAGGTAAATGAAAATGGTTCCCTGTACAAGCCAAGATCTCTTTTTTTGTTAGAGACACTTGTCTGCAAGCTACATAATAATAGCTGCTGCCCACCATTAACAACACATTTTTTTCAGAGATAGCAGGACTATTCTTAACATAATGCCAACTGATCGCAGCTAGCCAAGCACTCATATCAATTAGTAACCACTGTAAGGACATTTGCCAAAAATTACTCCTGCTCTCTGTACTTATTTTTCAGAAGAAATAAAGTCTACCAACAAACTTGAATCATTCAAAAAACTTGCAAAATCTCATCTTGCTATGACTAACCAATAGCTGACTACCATCCATCTATCTTATAATTCACATGGAGACTCAACATGTGCCAACTTTGTAATGAAAAAGAGGAAACTATATACCAATTCCATTTCTCCTAATAATATATTGTAATCATTTCAAACAACCTAATGAATACTTAATAGGTTAATTCATTTAATCAATTAATTAATTAATGTAATCAATTGATCAATTAATCAATTAATAAAACAGTGTTAGCTTTTCACAACTTAATTAAAGAGGAGATTGTTACAAAATGTTAATAACCCTTTGAAATTTGTGATTAAGTTTAATCTTTGTAAGGAGGAGGAGTGGAAGACTTTAAAACATTTGTAGAGGGACATATTGGCTGTAATAAAATCAGAAGAAATATAGTGGTGATGAACACTGATTTCTATAAGAAAATGTGTTTTAACTTATTGCGTAATGAATTTGAATATCGATTTCTAGAACATAATCCACTGCAACAAATACAATTGGGTACTGTGATTTTATTGGAAGACTTGGTTAATAGAGGCATTTTGTCTGAAAGGTTGAAAGCTGGACTAGTTGTGGTGAATCCCCATATTCTCTTATGTTATGCCCTCCCCAAAGTTCACAAAAATATAAGGAACACACCAGGAAGACTGATTATTGCTCAGGTTGGTGGTCCCATGGAAAGGGTAGGGGAAATTTTGGATAAAATATTATAACCTTGTGTTATGCATCTTCCCTCACATGTCAGGGACAGACAACATTTCCCTAAGGAAAGTAAGCATATCAAGTGGCGGGAAGGATATCTTTTTGCAAAAGTTTATGTTAGCCTGTATACTACTATTGAACATAGATAGAAGTCATTGAACATTATTTAGTGAATGTTAATGGATTGCAGAGTATTTTAAATACAGCTAGTTTTATGTTGTATAATAATTGTTTTACTTTTGATGGGTCTTTTTATAGACAACTTAAGGGTATGGTTATGGGGGCTAAGTTTGCTCCCAGTTATGCTAATTTGTTTATGTGATGATGTGAGGACATTTTTTATATAGTGATTCTTACTTTGTCAACAATGTGTTGCTTTATAAATGCTACACTGATGATTTATTGTTTATGGCTCAAGGCTCACAGGAACAGTTTGTCGGTTTTACAAAGGCTAATACCTTTGCTTTTTCTTTTTCTTATAACATGCATGATAATACCATTCATTATTGGGATGTTGAGTTGGATATTGTTAATGATACAATACATTCGATATCATATAGAAAATAAACTTCTGTGAATTATTTTTTGTATGCATCTAGTGCACAGCCTGGCCCCTTGATAATATCTCTCTGCAATGGTGAATTCTAAATTTATGTTCAGATGAGATTAATTTCCAGACAGTAGCTGTGGATATAGTTGATATCTAGGGCTTACACTTACAATTTTCTCATTACCACATGGCAGAAGGTTGTAGACGGAGGTAATCAATTTACTCTGAAATATAGACGTGGTGAAAAGGTATTCGGGAATTATAAAGGGGAATGGGAGGATAAGTATTTTGTGACTCATTATGCTCCATTTGTTGAAGTGTGTCACATATCTTGAGGAAACATTGCTATATAATTACATTGTATGCGATATAGATAAGAATTTGAAATTGAGTATTTCATATAGAAATTCACCTAGCATAGCAAGTAGAGTTGCACACACACATATGAGTAGTGAGGTTTTGGAGTCTCAGTATAAGGGATGCACTGTTTGTGGTTACATGGATCAGGGAATTACACATGTCATTGATGGGAAGCTCTTCAAATTTCCAGGAGTATTTAATTGTTATAAAAAATTGTGATTTATGGGTTACTTTTCCCCTGTAATACATTTTACATTGGTAAAACCATACATCAACTCAGGATGAGGATATGTGAACACATTTGAGATGTCAAAAATAATTCTCCTACCAGACCTGTGGTATTACATTTTTTCATATATCATAATAGTGATTTGGATTTATTGAGGCTCTTTATAATGTATGGGTTGACATGTTCTGATTTATATTTAGAGCCTTCTGATATGTTATTACAGAAGGAGGCATGGTTTATTTTCACTTATGATACTTTGCAACTTATGAAATATTTAATATAGCAGCTTTGGAAGTATCTCGGAACCTAATTTCATAGAAGTTAGGATATGTGTATTTTTGTATTGTTATTATTATTAATAATTATTGCTGTTATAATTCTTGTTATTCTATGAACTCATTAGTTTCAACTGAATTATTTTTGCTTTATGTTTTCATTTAAATTCATATGCATTCTGGTGCATTCTATTGTTCTATTTAGTAATGTTCTAATTGATGAAATGTTTCAGTGCTTTACGGTATTTAAAACTTTTGAACCTTGAAGATGTATGTCAAGATGCTACTTCATTTTTGGTTTTTACACATTGTTTATGGTTTCTAATAAAGTTGTTTTTTTTGTGCCAAATGATGTTTTTCTAAATTTTGGAGTGTGGAAGACTTTATATTTGGCAACAATCATGAAAATTGTATTAGTAATAACTAATAGGCTCCTGGATTTTCAGCTGTATTGACCCACCTTACCTCATTCCATTACTTTTTTTTGTATACAAGGGTTATTATTTCTCAATACTCCTAATGATGCAAGCTATAAAACCATCCTGTGTCGTTCCCCCCTTATTTCCTATCCCTATATCCAGCTCCTATCCCCAATTTTCCTGTGGTTACTCATCATTTACTTTTCCATTCCTATTAAAATGCCAACTAGGCAATAGATTCCTTATTGTGTAGCTTGATTGTTTTGTAAATAATATTGTTGTATAGATCAAACTCTTTTATGCATTATGTTCTTAAGAGTGTCTTATCTTTTAATTTGTTCAGGGTGATCTCAGTATCTAGATATCTTGTCATAACTTTTTTACTAAATCGGTATGTGTTCATAATCAACATTTTTGTATAGCTATTGTATGTGTCAGAAGATTTTTCCCCACAGGTCTCTGCTGAAAAGGTGCTTGTTGCCAAGTCAGACCATCCTGGTTATCAAATGTAAATAAATAAACACAAAAAACAAATAACTGAATATTTTCTCTTAAGTTACACACATAGATACATCTCTCTCTCTCTCTCTCTATATATATATATATATATATATATATATAGATAGATAGATGTAGATAGATATAGGTATATGTATATGCAGCTGCAGATATAGATATAGATGTTGATATAGATATAGCTGCATTCACTCATATGCATGTTTATAATCTATGTATCTGCATTTTGGCATTGGTAATGTGAGAAAAGTGTCCTTGTACCAGTTCAGTTACCTGGTTAACAAACTGAAATAAATAAATCAATATAACTTCCCATTTGCAAATTTGGGTTCTAGTACAGAAATATAATCATGCTGCAAGTATATATATATATATATATATATATATATATATATATATATATATATCGATATATATATACTTATGACCTAGAACCATATATATATATATATATATATATATATATATATATATATATATATGGATCTACTTTTACTTACTGAAATTACACTTCTTTGAATTCCAAAGAGCTGACTGCACTTCAGTAAACTTCCACTTTATCGAACATATGGACAACTGAAATCCTATCCCTGGGAAATGAACCACTTGGCCACCAGATAAAAAAACTAAATAGAAACAAATTCAACCCAGCCAAGTGGGGGGTTTTGCCCCCACACCCCCCTACTTACACATACCATCTCCAAGATCATACTACACTGGGGAAAAGGGCAAAGTTCATCCTAGTGGCCACGTGGTTTGTTTCCCAAGAAAAGGATTTTAGGTAACTTACCTCCTTCTGATTGTCTGCCCACTACTGCCAAATCCAATGAAGAACAATGCTAAACTATTAAAGTAGCACAGACCACCAAGCAACCCATCTTTATAGCCTTGCCACAGGACATAGCCCTGCCCCAGGAAAATTCAAACCCAACTGCCACGCCCACAAATCTGACCCAACCTCACTTTGTTGTGATTCCACCCCACCTATGAACAACCTGAAACAACCTGAAATTCCCTATAAACAATGCACAAACCTGCCTCATCCTGTCCCTGATGTACCTCACCCTCAGCTGTCCCCACACTACTGCAGACTGCACCAACTCTGATGTGCCTTAATGACCACCTAATAAAGTAGGATTACCCCATTGTGCACTGCTCCAGCAGCCAGAACATCCACCCCAGCAGAATCCATCACCTTTCCAGCCTACTTCCTTTAGGGCACTGAATAATACCCTCTCTGCTCTTCTACATCTGCAAAGGAAAAGAAAACTGCAAATCCTTTGCACACACATAAACCAAAACTTCTTAATGACAAACATCCCCATCTGATGAAAATTCATGTTCCTACGCTTTGCCATCTGCAAAAGAAAAGAAAACTGAAAAATCCTCTGCACACACATAACAAAAATCATGTTGCTCAAAACACCACATGAAAAAGGTCCATCACACATTCTGTGTTAACAATTTATGGGGTATCAATGGTAAATAGAACTGAATAATTAATCTGATGTTATCAAAAAAAGAGATGCAGCAACCCACAGGGCAAATGCTCCATTACTAGTAACTAATAAATCCAGATTCACCAAAAAATCACAGTAAAGGAGCGACTAAGGCATAAACGAGACAAACAATACTGAAAGTCCGTTAAAACGTTTTATTAAGGTAAGCGCTTTCACATAAATGCTTCTTCAGACCTTTATCCATACTTAACCAATGAAGTACATATATAGAGACCCATCAATTCAAGTCCACCAATTATGACATAAAAAGAATCATCCCTAAAGACATCAATTAAAACATGATATAAATCAAGAATTAAACAGGTCTAGCGAAAACCTAGAGAACCATCCATAAAATATACACATATAACAAACCTAAAAACTCACGTATATTATATATATAAAATTCATATATGCTGCATGTAAAAACTGTCCCAAATTATGGCCCCAAAGTAGAGAATCTAGTTGATTCTCGAGATCTCTAATGAACAGTACAAACAAGTTAAGGTTCCGTTGTTTTTTTACTCGTGATCATAGATCGTTGAATGACCTTTTTAGGGAACATTGGCCTATTCTACAGGTTGATCCAGACATTGGGAGTATTGTTGGCTCTAGTCCATCTTTCCTTTATAGGAATAGGATGAACTTGAAGAGATTGCTATGTACTTGGAGGCACCCACGTGATGAGTGGGTAGAGATAGGTGTGACATCACCCTGTGGTGATTGTAATTTTTGTAGGTTGATTAATATATCTGATGGTTTTGACCATCCTGATCTAAAGAAGAGGTTCAATTTTAAGGTGAATGCCAATTGTAGGACCATGAATGTGGTATATTTAGCTGAATGTGTTGTATGTAATTCCTTCTTTGTAGGGAAACTAATAGATCACTACGTGAATGCATCAGGGAACATGTATATAATATACGGAAGGCTTCAGAAAACAATGCTCTATCTAAGCATGTATTAAGGCATGGTATAGAGCATTATTTTATTTTTAGGGTGATAGACATTATCACACCTACAATTAGAGCTGGGGATATTCGCAATCATACTGAATACAAAGAGTCCAACTGGATGATTATACTAAGGGCAGATAGAGGCCACGGCTTGAATGAATGAGCCTCTATTAGACCCTTTTTGAAGAAACGGAGGATCCCTAAGTAAGGATAGGTTTTAAAATTCCTTATTTATAAAATATATTTGTCCATAGACTTCTTTTGGGACAGTTTTTACATGCAGCATATATGAATTTTGGTTAAAGGTCTGAAGAAGCATTTATGTGAAAGCGCTTACCTTTATAAAACGTTTTAACGAACTTTCAGTATTGTTCGTCTCATTTATGCCTTGGTCGCTCCTTTACTGTGGTTTTTTGATTAATCTGATGTTGTCAATCTTCATTTATTCCTTGACCTGTGGGTTCAGTTCTGAACATCTCAGCCATTACTTCAACCCATGAGGACCAAAAACTATCGAGCTTAAGCCCTATCCAGAATGCTCCTCTCCCAATTACCTCAACTCTTGTTTGCCGCTTCTATTGACAGATGCATTACCAACTTGCTCTCAGGCTAAGTTCGCTTTTTCTCTTGTATTTCAAATTTTTGAATAATAATAATGTTACTTCTCTTCCTTATATATAGTTTTTGTTTTTTCCTTCCCATGTCTCTATGTTAAGCTTTCATCCCCCTTCATCCTTCCCTTTTACACTTTGATAATTTTCACACTACCATTGTTGGTAGTCCCTACTTCTTCCTCTTTTCCTCCAGTGACGACAAAAAAAAAAAATACTAAAGTAGTTCTATCTTTTGTTACTTTCTTTTACACTCATTGTAGTCTGTCTACCATTGCTACTAGCCTTCTATACCTTTGGTACTCTCTTCTACCATTATTGGCAGCTTATACTTTTTGTTCTATCTTATTGGTTTACTTTTGGCTCTGTTTGTGTCTTTTCCTTGCTAGATTATGGCTGTTAAAAGCAAAGGCACCTCCGGTTTTAAAAAATATCAGGAGTGTGGCGGTAAAATGCCTAGCTCTGATGAGCACTCTCTTTGTGTCTATTGCCTGGGCCTAGTGCACTTTGAAGAGGATTGTTCCATCTGTTATGCCTTTAATCACTGCGCTCTGGAAAAAAGGAAGAATAAATTGATTTTAAAGGGGGATGATTAAATCTTCCTTTAAGGAAACTTTACCTGTTTTATCTGGCAAAAGTAAAATCGATGTTTCATCTCCTTCCTTGTCATCATCTTCTTTGAAAGTGGACAAACCAAAAAAGATGAGTCAATCAGTGCCAGCCTTAACCTCAGCACTGATAACCAAAAAAACTTAGAACTTTGGTTCCCTCTGCTTTGCGGAACTGACAGTCTCTGTAAAGGATATCTCAGCACTGATCTCAGCACCAAATGTGTATTCATCTCTGTCAAAATTATCAGCACAGATATTAGATCAGCCCATGGAGCCATCAACCTTGGTGCCATCTTCCATTTCAGCACCAATATCTTTGTTTCTTACTGAATACACTGAATTTTCTTTCTTGGATAGACCTAGGACCAGGTACTCTTCATCCATAAATCCTTTTGCTGGTCAGTTACCCAGCCTCTTTTTGGAGAGACCAAAATCCCCCTCTACTCAGTCAATTAATTCCACCAAGAGCCTGACAGAAATGGATGTGTTGAGGTTGGTGGACCAGCTCCTTCGCAGCAAGGGGACCGGCAAGTGCATCCTTGGTCCCAGCCCCTTTGGGTGCTGGAACCCCTTCTTCTGTGATCCCTCTGACTCTTCCTTCACTAACCTTCTCTGAGGCCTTGGAGATTCCAGCTTTAAGTTTCCTGGTGCTGACTGTTTTGGTTCCAATGAGATCTGCATCTCAGGTACTGATTTCTACCCTGAGTTCTTCAACTCTGTTGGATCTGGAGATCTCTCAGGGTCATGGCTATGCTGTCAGTTCTGAGGGGCGGAACTTGACTTTAGTGTTTTCAGAGCCATCTCTGCACTTTGGGACTTCAGCATGTAATAGCTCTACCCCAGCTTCAGCTTTGAGGATGGCTTTTTCAGAGCAGGCAGTGACCATGGTTCCAAGGCACTCTTTCTCAGTTCCAGGCACCCTTCCCTCTTTGGGGGCCCTGCCTTCCAGGCCACGGAGAGGGCCCTGTCCACTGTGGGCATCCAGCTGGCTCCTTCCCCATGGAAGCAGTTTCCTGATCCTTCCTCTAGTCCAGAGCTTCCTGCAATCTCAACACTTGGACAGCGATCACTGAAGGCTCAGGAGATACCTGTTCAGGTATTGCTCTCTTCTGATACCTCCCCAGATCATCCAACTGAGGAGGTTCCTCAAAAAATGAAGTGTAAGGGGAAACACTTAGATTTTCCAGAGGAGTTCATCAAAGAGGACTCTGATTTTGATGAATGGGAGGGTTCCCCATGGTCATCCCTGGAAGATGTCTCCTTTGGAGACATGCTTGAAATCCTTAAACAGAGGGATGACTAGACATCCCAAACACCTACTTTGGAGGAATCAGTGTACCTGCAGGCCTTCTGAGCTTGACCATCTACTCTTTGGTTACTCCACCTGCCAATGACATCATTAAGTTGATCTTGCAGTGGGTATGGATGGCTCCTGACACTATAGAACCTATCCACAAGAGGCCAGACAAAATATTAACTGCACCAGAAGACCATCAGCTTTGGGCAAAGGGATTACCAGCAGATGCCATGGTGGTAGCAGTGGCCACAAAAAAGGAACTGGTAGAGGAAAGTTACACTATCCATCCTTCCACTAGAGAGTCTCAAGCAATGGATAAGTTTGGAAAGTGGGTATATGCTTCATTGACCTTTGCTTTGCAATCTTCGAATTTTATGGCACACTTCACCAAACTCCAGAGGGATCTGATTAAGGACTTATCAGATACCCTGCAGGAGCCATATCTGATGAATTCCAACACAAGATTACATCTCAGATGGCCACCCTAAAGTCCATTTCCAGTTCCTCAATGATGCTCATAACACATGCAGCTGAAAGGAATACTAGAGCAGCGGGATCTGGCATAGCCATAAGGAGACATGCCTGGATGTGCTTGTGCGAATTTATGGAACCATTCAAGTCTCCATTTGGCAATGCCCCCTTTGATGGATTGTCTTTTGTGGCCCTAAAGTCCAAGAAATGTTGCCCAGGTGTAAAAAGGATGGAAAAACCCTTTCTGCAGTGGGCATATGTTTATCTACTCCTCAACAGTACTTTTTGAGGAACCAGAGGAGCAAGAAAATGTGGTTCAGAAAGTACCAAAAGCCTTTTCAGGACACATGTGATAGTGGCTCCCCCAGGGACAGAAAAGGGAGCTTTAATGGAAATTGTCATATACGTGGCAGAGGTGGCCCACAAAATCAAGGCTCCAGAGATACTTTTCCTGGCAAGACCTACCAGTGCTCCTGAAAGGAGGCTCAATTGCCTTCCTGTTGAGGCAGTTGTGGGATGCTTATCCCTGCACTAACATGCCTGGCTTCAGATTACTCCCGATATTTGGATGCAGAGGATTATAACCAGAACCTACTCCATACACTTCCTTCTACATCCCCGAAATTGCAAGAAAATCCCCAATGTACCACCCAGTCAGTGGAAACCAGCAATACCAGAAATTCAAAAACTGATACAAAAAAGAGTTATCCAGGAGGTCCCACAAGACTAGATAGAGTTCAAAGTTTACTCAAGATTTTTTTAGTGCAAAACAGACAGGGGACTGGCGACTAATTTTGGATCTAAGTGTTTTGAACAAATATGTTTGAAAACAAAATTCCAGAAGGTCATTGTTCACTCTATTCTCCCATTTCTATGGAAAGATGATTGTATGTTGTGTATAGGACTCCAGGATGCATATTACCACATCAAAATGGGCAAATGCACTAGATGAGTTCTCCTCTTTCAGCTGGGAGACAGTCATTACCAGTTTAGAGCCCTGCCCTTTGGTCTCACCACATTCCCCAGGGTGTTCACCAAGTGCATTGCGGTAGTTACAGCTCACTTGAGACTGCAGGGATTCTGGGTGTTTCTGTACTTAAATGACTGGCTCATTACAGTTCCCATCAGGCATCTTCTAGAACAAGCAAGAGACTATATTTTCCAGATGCGTGCCAACCTAGGGATTACAGTAAATTATGAGACATCACATCTAACTCCAACTCAAAATAGAGAATTTATAGGAGCAGTACTAAACCCCAATACTTGCATAGCCTCTTTACCTTGTCTGAGATTACAAAGGATCAAAAATCAAGTGGAAAAAATTATTAGAAGCTGAACTGTAGCAGCACAGCTCACACTACAAACTCTAGGTTCGATGGTGGCGACCACCACATTACTCCCCCTGGTGAGATATCACATGAGAATATTGCAATAGCTTCTAGCATCCCACTGGCCCATTCTGTATCAATCCATGTCACGTCAGATTTTAATTACCCACCATTGCAAGGAAAGCCTAGCTTGGTGGATCCAATCAAAATAAAATTCTCTTGGGACGTGGCTTGCTCCCATGTCAGCCCCAAGCCATAGTGACCACAGATGCCTCCCAGATGGGGTGGGGGCATTATCTGGGCAAGATGGTCCAAGGCATTTGGTTCCCCATAGAGGTCAGCTTGTATATCAATGTTCTACAGCTGAGGACAATCTTTTAGTGTTACACATCTTTCAAACTACTCTCCCTCTAGGAATGATTTCAATTCAAGCAGACAACATGTCGGTAGTTTGGTACATCAACAAACAGGGAGGAACCAAGTCATACTCCCTTTATCGAGAAACACTTAGAGTCGGTCAGTGGGCAATATTTTCCAACCACTTTATGATAGCAATGCATATTTCGTGGAGATCTAATGTGATAGCAGACAAATTGAGCAGATGCATTCTACTGCCTCATGAGTGGTCTCTCAATCCCAGAGTGGCGAAAAAGATCTTTTTTCACTGGAGCCAGCCTGTGACTGAACACCAAGTGCAGCAGTTATTTTGCCATAGTCCCCCCTCAGGGATTCCCCGAGAGAAGTTCTCCTGCATGATTGGCCCTCTGTACTCCTGTAGGCACCTTTATCCTTTTCCCATTAATTCCTCAATTTCTAAAGAAAGCAATCAGGTTGAATAGCAAAGTAAGCCTCATTGCTCTCTTCTGGCCTTGACATATGTGATTCCCCTTCCTCTGACCTTATCTGATTCAATGCCCATGGACTCTGGACCCAGATCCAGATCTCCTGTCCCATCCAGCGGGAATTGTTCACCCAATTCTTCAAAACCTCAAGCTCATGGCTTGGCTTCTACAGTTCCATTGATTGCTAGGCATAATAAATTTTCTTCCTCAGTTCGCAAGATTCTTCTGGCTTCCCACAAGCCTTCCACCAGAAAACTCTACAGTAGTAGATGGAAGAATTTTTTTTCTTGGATCATGAAAATAACATTGATCCCTTTTCTGTCCCTATCAATAAGGTCTTAGAATTCTTAGCTTTACTGTTTGAAGCAGGGGCCTCTTCCTGTATCATCAGGGTTCAACTAGCAGCTATCTCAAATTTTCATAATGGGTTTAAAGAATGTTCTTTAATTTCTCATGACCTTTGCATAGCATTTTTAAAAGGGACCTTGATTTTAAAACCACCATATATGGATCCATATACACCTTGGGATTTAAACTTTGTGTTACAAACAATAGTTCATTTCCCTTTTGAGCCTGCTGCTGACTGTGACTTGAAATTCTTGTCCTGGAAAACTATACTTTTGGTAGCTATATCTTCTGCCAGATGGATTTCTGAAATTCAAGCTTTATTTTGTAAACCACAATATTTTATACTTCACAAAGACAGGGTTCCTTTGAGAATGAACCCTTCCTTTTTGCCAAAGGTGAGGTCAGAAAAGAATATCAATCAGGCAATCAATTTGCCAGTATTTTTTCCCCAATTACTCAAAGCAGAGGACTGTATGCATTTACTAGATGCTCATAGACAATTAAGATTCTATCTTAATAGAACAGAAGACATAAAGAAGTCCGATACCAAAGTCACTTTATTTAGATGGCTAAAAGATTGTATTTCCTTTATATACAAGCGGAAATTGAATTAACTGTGCCTGTTAATTCACACTCTACTAGAGCAGTCACTACTTCAGCAAGGTTCCAATCAATGCTTCCACGGATGAGATTTGTGCAGAAACAACATGGGCTACTCCTCATACCTTTATTACTCATTACAAATTGGATTTGGTCTCAAGGGGAAGAGCATCATTTGGTTCTATGGTACTCAGGAATATCCTTCCATGAGTTCTCCCATGCTCTAAGGTAACAGGGAACTCTGTCCTACAGGTCAAGGAATAAATGAAGATTGACAACATCAGATAAAGAAGTCATGTACTTACCATAATATTCTGTCTGTGTTGTCCATCTTCATTTATCATTGACTCCCCACCCTCTATCCCCCCTCCTTTCAGACCTCTTGGTGGAATGGTTTATGGCCCTAGGTATCAATTTTTCACCCATGATGCCAGATATGATCTCCATGAAGGCATTATTAGGATGAAAACTTCTGTTCTTTTCTACATGCAAACTTGATCTGAGGTAATTGGGAGAGGAGCACTCTGGGTAGGGCTTAAGGTCAAGAGTGTTTGGTTCTCATGACCTGTAGTAATGACTGAGTTAGTTCTGAGCCCACAGGTCAAAGATAAATGAAGATGAACCATACAGATGAAACTTTATGGTAAGTACATAACTTCTTTTTTCACTACAAGGCCTATTCTATAAATAAAATTATCACATTTTAATCATCCTATGAGCTTGCTAGTTAAAGTTGTTAATGAACCAGTAAAAGTGTTCCACCTTTTACCCATTTGCTCCACATTATAAGTGGCAGCATTCCTCATCTAGGAGATGAAAAGAGAGACAATAATCAGGGTAAAGAAGAAGATTAAACCATTCCATACTTCTGCCAACAGATTATGGCGCCTGCTACAGCATCTGTGTTAAAGGGGAGGCTTTACCTAACATAACCTCCCATAACACTACCAAACTTACAACTTTCAGATAAGAAGCATGCACTTATTAGTTTGAACTCGCCACCACCGAAAAGCGACCATCTTCATTCAACCACTCATTCTCACAAGAGGCAAACATACACAGATCTTTTTCATAGATCATTTTAGGTTAACTAACTTGCAGGGATGGTATCAAAACATTGTGCTTACCAATTCAGCCCCTTCATACATACAGGCAGTGGGACCCCCCAATCAAAGATAGGAATCAAACCATTTACCTTGTGTCTATGCCCCCTTTAACATCTACATTAAACTAGCTTTCAGCATTGGGAGCTTAAAATCGGGAAGCTTCCAAAGTTTAATGAACAGACCTAAATTACGAGATAAAACCTGTCCATTCTGCCACATCTGGGCAGAAGTAATATCCACGTATTGCAAACAGCAGTAAAAGTGCATGCAAGCTATACTTTTCAACCTCCTAGTGCAAAATGTCTGGACAAAGCCATAAACAAGTATGCCCCTC